>NW_026515636.1:483318-769062 GCF_000738915.1 Nematocida ausubeli
TGCTCTTCCTCCCCGTCAGTCGCTATGTATTCGCTATCTAGATCCTCGTTGCACTCTGCGTCAGCCTGCTGCACTCTAGCCTCCAGAAGAGCAGCCACGCTCTCTGGCTTGGAAAGATTGCTCAGAAGGTCTGTGAACAGATGGGGGACTGGCAAATGGTCTAGAGGCTCCTGTTCGACGTCTTGCAATGCAAGGCCTAGGACGGTTCTGATGTACTTTAGGGTTTGGCAGTAGAAGACAATTGTTCTTTCTGTTCTTGTTCCTTGCTTGTTCTCCTCAAACAAAGTCTTTATAATCGTCTTGTATAGGTCGGTGTATGCTGCCTGCAGTGGCTCATCAGACGAAAGCCAGTGACTTATGCACTCTGTAGGCTCAAGGGCCTCGGCAATGAGAAACTTAACTACATCCTGGTCCATGTCAGTAGGGGAAGCACTATCTGGAGTAGTATGAAATGCAAGCTCAATGTTCTTCAGTTGCTCGTGCAGATGGTTTCTCTTCTGCTTAAGATAAAAGAGTATAATGCCCGGGGCGTATGAGGCACATGGAATAAGAGAGGTGTTTTTCACGATGTCCTCTATTTCGCGGATAAACTCAGAGAGGCAGAAAACCACTGAGATGTCGTCCTTAGCAGCAGCCTTTGGAAGATGTGTCTCTTCTTCTGCGGTCTCTTCTGGAACTGCGAGCTCTTGGGCACTTGCTGCTTCTACTGGGACCAGAGCAGTCTCAGTGTGAGTTACTGGCTCTGCTAGTGCAATGCATGCTGGCTCCTCTGTTACCTCTGCAGGTGCTGGCTCAGGCTCACTTGCACCAGTCTCTGCTGGTACAGGTGCACTCGTCTCAGCTGGCTCACTTGCACTAGCCTCAGCTGGCTGTTCTGCCAGATCTACACGGGAGTTGTTCCTAGAGGGGACCGAAGCATAGATGACTTCATCTGGTATTTCCTCTGTCACAGTGCTTGCAGAGCACATGGTGAAAATAGATGCAACTGTGTTGAGCTGGGTGCGCATCGCGTTAACTGTTACCTTACAAACAGCTTTTGCTTTGCGCCCTACTGATCTGACATGCTTCCTAAGACCTTTCATTTTAGAAGATCTTTCAGGTGCTTCCAATTCATTTTCAGGTATTGAAACTAGTTCCGTCATTTGATAATCCGCAAATGCTCTTCCTATTTATCTTTTTTCTCTGAAACATAAACACACCGGTTGCTAAGGAGTGCTATGTTTTAAAAATATTGACCAGAAAATAGATCCTTCCAAATGCAGGTCTATTTTCTGTGGTAAAAAAAGAGTAAACAGAGAATAAACAAAAGGAAGTTCAGAGTCTACTTTGCATATTTTTTATGCTCACAGTTTCTGTCTGCTCTGTGCTTCTGGAAGCTTGTATATGCAGAGTGTTCTCTGAAAATTGCAGAAAAAAATTAATTGTGAGGCCAGAATGTGCTCACAGCATCTGCCAGACAGAAATAAATATTTTAATTTAAAGGCTACAAAAGCACATCAGTAAAGTCTGTTTTATTAAATCAGAGAAGACATGTATTTTTATAGAGTTAGTGCAGTGCTATACTGCAGGCAGAGGCACATATTTAGACACAGCGGTGGGCTGGCATAGAACTTCTCAGCACTATTTATATGTATAAATAGGCGCTGCTTACCCATAATTGTTAGAATTTAAATGATTTTTTCTATCCATCATATATGAGATTCAAATGTCTTGGGCTGGATTTGATCTTTCTTGTGCGCGTGTGACCTCTCGTATGCACCAGTATAACCACAACAGCCCATCTCCTCTGGTTGAAGGGTCTTCAAACTTAGTGCTTTTTTCGATTTTCCCTGTCCTTTGCCAATTTTATTTAAAAAACCTCTCCATGCACATATATATTGACCCATATGCATACACTTTTATTTTCTAGACACAGATGTATTAAAATAGAAATCATATGAGGAAAGGCCTGAAGACTATAGCTTGCAAGATGTGTAAGAAAGTACGCTGAGATGTATCATAGAAAGGCTTACAAACAAGAAAATTGAGACTTTGTGGCATGTAGAGCATAGAATGCTTGGTACTATATTGACCAGATGCAAGTTAATAGCAGTGTGTGAGAAGAATTCTGCATTAGCAATGTAGAATATAGGTCTAAGCAAGCAGATGCTGATAGATTTTTTTACATAGTCTTCTAGCCAGACAAGCTAAATGGTTTAGTATAGCAGTGTGGCTTGATCATGTAAATGCAACATGTACTAATAATTTATTTTTACAGTTCATGAAAGAAGAGAATAAGCAAACCTTCGTTCTTCTGCACGTGGATAGATACAATTCATTCATACAACCAGAGCTAAAAAGTCTTCTAGATAGTGCGCAAGGAAAATACTTAATACATAAAACGAGTATTGAGAGAGAGATAAAATATTCCATAGTCACAGCATGCCCATCAACCATAGAGCATGTTCTGGAAAAGAGTATGCTAATTAGTGAAGCTATAACAATGCTTAATTATGACCTACTAGAAAAAAGAAACAATGATACAAATGAGAGCACAAACATGAATATAATAGAAAAGCTAAATAGATCTTTAAATGCAGATGTTATTGCAAACATAAACAGTAAAATAGAGGGCAATTATAAAATAGATTGTATATGTAGCAGTAAGCCGCAAGCAATTGAATATCTTATTAAAAAGATATGTGTGAACTATAGAGTGGATTTGAACAATCCAGCAAGCACTATAAGCGTTATAGAGGACGATGAATATTGCATGGTGGGCATGCTATACAAGAAAAGCAACAGAAAAGAGCTTTTGAAGTATTCAGTGAAGAACAGAAAATTTATAGGAAATACTTCAATGGATAATGAAATATCATTTATCATATGCAATATGGCAGGAGTGTCGGAAAAAACAATACTTTGGGACTGCTTTGCAGGAAGTGGAAGCATTTTGCTATCAGGAGCACTGTGTGGAGCAATGGTGGCTGGAACAGACATAAATGACAAGCAGTTCAGAGGTAGAGAAGTAGCGCATACAAACTCTAGAATAAAAACTCAGCTTCCAAATACAAATATCTACAGCAACTTCGATATGTATAACATAATTGATAAAGTAATGATGATAGGAGTGCATGATATATTCAGTGAATGTTTATTTAAGGAAAACACAGTAGATGTAATCTTATGTGATCCGCCATATGGAGAGAGAGAAACCATTAAAAAGAAAACAACAGAGGCCAATGAATATGTAGAAGGAAACGATAAGTATCTTATCCCCTCAGTTCCTTTTTTTGGGAGAGTAATTGAAATAGGAAGAAGTGTCTTAAAGAGCAAGGGGCGAATAGGTATATTCATGCCGCACACAACAGGAACTACCCCGAAGCTAAGAGAAATCAAAGGGTTTACTCAAGTAGCACAAGCAGAGCAGTATTTAAACTCACTTTATTCCAGAACATTCTTCCTATTGGAGATTAATAAATAAAATTTCGACTACTATTCTACAATGACATGGATAAATAGGGCCTGAAACCTGCACGCGCATAACACTATATAGAGTAAAATAAACTCATAGCCCAAGAACTACTGTAGAAAGCATAAAGACATTTTCTTAAACGATAGGCTATTATCATACTACTTTCTATTTATAGGCATAATAATTATCAGTCTGATCTGCATCCAAGCAATATAATTCTATTCGGATTATAAGGATAAAAACGATTGTTTCTGGATATATTCGCGCAGAAACTGAATATTTATTCTATAATGCAATGCTTTATGTAGAAACCACTTTGTTATTATAGGTTGCTCAGAAGTAATTGGTTCTTGAAGCAGAAAAGCCTGCTTAATACACACAGGCTTTATTTTTCTATAAATATGCTTAAAATTGTTTGCTATAATATACATGTAGTATATTCAGCAAAACTAGTTAATAAATATATTTTATTTCTGTACCTATCTTAAATGGATGGGCTTGATCTACAAAGTACAGTAATTAGTGTTAGTAATGAGAGAAATAAAGAAAATATACCAGAAAAGCACAAGCAACCCAGCAAAATAGCACTATATGCAAACATCTACAGCTCGCTAACAGAAGCATATGAAAGAATAGATAGCAATAAGATAAAATACGTAGTATTTGCAATTCTATATGCTCTGGCTATAGTAGTTTGCATCACAGGAAACTATATATCGATTAAATACACCTTGCCAGCCTATCTTCTGCTTTATAGTGCAGTTTTGCTAATGATGCCAATATGCGAAGACAATGAAAGCGTATAGACTTGTTTCTAAATTAAAACTTAAAGGCAGGGTAGATTAGAATGTATTTTTGATTCTAAGACACTTACACTAGTTACTGCATAAAAAGACATAGCAAAATGTAAATAGTTCTATATGATGTTAAAGACATAATGTAAAAAGTGTATATAATATCAATTTAATTCAGTTTGGATCCTGCTTGCGTAAGAGAATAACTAAAAACTTAATTCCAATGAGTTTATTTATCTTATTAAGGCTCTATTTGCGACATCCTAATTGTAAGTCCTTATACAAAAGCTAACTCATCCATAGCCAAAAACATATATATATGGACACATATTTTTTTGTCTTATAATCATGTTTATTAGATGCCCATTCCATTAAAGTCAAAGTGTTTCTGTCTTAGCTATTAGGACTGCTGTGTATTTTGCTTAAAATATTATCTGGCTATGCTATAAAAGAAAATAAACATATATAACAATCAGAATATGCCCAAGCATATAATTTACAGGCCTTTTTATATAGTAGAATGTACCAAAAACATTTTATATTATAGAGAATTGTACCGCTTTACTTATTTTTACAATATTTTTATTTTGTATAGCAACGAAAGCATGTGTATTTAAAGATCTTATGTGGGGTTATAGGGCTTTCCTGATAAATATCATAGAAGAAACTCTGCCAAATGCATAATGCTTAGTGCATACTCCTTTCTAAAATATCTTCAAGCTCCTTCTCTTCTCTCTGAAGAATGCTTAATTGGCGGATTATAATGTCTGTTTTTTTTCGAATCTGGCTTTCCAATCTGTTTATCTTTCTATATATTATGTCAGTCGAGATTTCCTCATTGTCAAGTAGCTCTTTGTATAAGTTCTGTATATAAGAGTAGTCCTCTTTCCATTTCATTTTTTATGATAAAAATACTTTCTAATGAAGACACCGCTGCTATTCAGACAGAGCAAATACTTCCAGATATATACACACTAGTAAACGAGCTAATACGCAATAGTATAGATAGCAGCTCCACAGCGATAGTTGTTACAATATGCGCAACAAATAAAAACATAGTATACGCAGTGGAGGACAATGGGGCAGGAATAGAAGTGAATGAGCACTTTCTAATGAAAGGCGGAACCTCCAAGTACAAAGAGCCCAACAAGTATGGGTACAAAGGCATGGTGCTGTATTCGCTCAAAACAGTGAGCGATTTTACAATAAACACGAAAAACAACGGAAAAAGCACAATGATAAGCGCGAAAAATCAAACAGTTTGTGTATTGGAGGGATATAAGGACACAGAAGGCACTAGCATTAGCATATCCAACTACTACGCACTAAAGCCTATTAGGCACAATTATTTGCTTAGCAATTTGAATAAAAATATGCAGCAGATTGTGGAGATGCTGAGAAAGTACAACACAGTGCATAATGTGCATTTCAAGCTATATAAGAACCAGAACATATTGTATAACACTCCATACAATCTGCTAAACCAAAAAATGAGCATTACAGAAAAGCTCATTCAGATATACAATGTGCAGCGGTGTAGAGTTATAGTTTTTACAGGACGCCATTCCACTGTAGAGTACATTGTAGAGATGGAGTGTATCCAGGAAATGAAGAAAAATAAAAGAGAAAGAAAAACAGTGGGGGTCATTCACAACAAAGTGCGGCTGTTTGAGAACAAAAGAATAGAGAAGGCATTGCACGATAGTGTAAATATAAATGGCAGGGTCTATTATAATATAGAAATAAATGAAGAGAAGGAAATATCAGTGTTATCTGAAATTGGCAGAATTAGTAAGTATAACATACAGAGCATAATAGAAAACAGTGGAAGCACTGAAAAGATTATGATCAACCTTAATGAAGAGGAGGTCAACCAAAACGCAGGCAGTAATAATGAAGTCACAAAGACATTGGGCATGGAGAATGAAAAGCCTAATAAAATCGGGATTAGGAACGACATCATGCAGGCTGGTGTGTCTAAGAGCAGTAAAGTCGAGAATTTAGAAGATGGTGCTGGAGAAGAAAGTGAGCGAAACATATGCGATCATAATAATAGAAACTTTGAGGAGGTGTATAGCATGTGCCCTGGAAAGACAAAAAAAGATGAAAGTGTGCAGGCGGTTGTTATAGATAAGAATGAATGTTTAGTGAGTCATAAATATGAGGATGGTATTGGGCTAAGCATACAAGAGATATCCATGCTAAAGATAGTTGGGCAGTTTAATAACGGTTTTATACTGTGCACACTTGTGAAGGAAAGTAATATACACATGTACATAATAGACCAGCATGCAGCTGACGAGGCAGTGAATTACGAGCATCTGCGCAGTACTATTGTGTATAAGCGACAGAAGCTGATACACCCAATAGCAATAGGCATATCTGAGTATGATGCGCATTTATTAAGAGAAAACACTCGATGTATTGAAAAGCATGGATTTATTCTAAACGAAGAAAAAACACAAATAATAGAAGCACCAGCATATGAAAACACGATATTTGGAAGCCAAGAATTGCTAGAAATAGTTGAAAGAATAAAGGAGGGGCGGTTCAAAGAGGAAGAGCCCGTGATAGTTTTTACTAGCCTAAGAAAGGTGCTAGCAAGTAAAGCATGCCGATCAAGCATCATGATAGGAGATGTTTTAAATATGCAGCAAATGAATAAAATAGTAAAAGGGCTTTCAAAAACCACTAGGCCATGGAACTGCCCGCACGGAAGGCCAACCATTCTTCTTTTGCAAGGGAAAAAAGTAAAGTTATAGGATAAGAAAATAGTCAAAGAAAGAAGCTCAAGTTTATCTTCCATCATGTGCTTTATCAAGGTTTTTGCCAACTGTATGATTATTTGCGTCTAAGCATGCAGAACCCCATAATAAATAATTTCAATTAAGACTATACAAAAAGCAGCTCTTATCTTGAGTTCTACTATGAGAAATGAATAATCACTCTAATAAGCTAGGCTATACTTCCAGCTATAATCTTCTTATAAATAATAGAATTTCAATAAAATTGTACAGACCTATAAAGAAGCATTCTTTGAAAATTCCCAGTATGAAGTGATGGCTCATGCATTCTTCTATTCTGGGATGGCTCTTGGTATGAAAAGAATTATAAGATCCACAGCTGTGATAATGCCAAAAAGAACTAGAATAAGGATCCCAAATGTAGTCTCAGGATAGCCTGAATCCACCTTGTTTGGGCTATAGGTGCTGTTCTTACTTTCCATCTCAAAGATTCTTTGCTCTGTTTCGCAATATAGAAAAGTATAAAACACAGCAAGCCAATGAATTTCTTTTCTATTTTCAATGCTAATTACAACAGAGAAGCATGAAGACTTTGAGACAACTCTTCTAGAATGGGGGCTCGCCAAGGGTGCATCTGCATACACTGGCACTATTCACTTGTACACAATTGGCGGGAAAACAGTTGTAGTGTACACGTCATACAATTCCAACAACAACTATGTGTACATTAAAACACAGAATTTGCCCAATGCATCGCCACAGAATACATATCCCGGATTTTTGCGCGTACAGCTGAATGAGCAGGTTCTCAATTCAATTCTGAAGGAGGCCCATAAGCCAAAAGAATATAAGATAAAAGAATCTGTTGTTTCCAACGCACAAATGGAAAGAAAGCTAATAAACATTGAATCTGGGGACATTAAAGTGCTAACAGGAATTGAAGGCCTTGACCATGCAGTTGAAATATTCAATGACATTCCGCTCCAAATAAAGCCAGTTGCGCTAGGGTCTTTTGAAGAAACACTTTGTAAACTGTTTATGGACACTTTATTAATATAGCGCTATCTAAATAAATAGCTGTACTTCTCTATAGAGCCAATTGCATCTACCATATTTTCAGAGATATATTCTGGGGTGTCTGCGTGTACTTTAGAAAGAACAAATAGCTTTGTGTCAACCTCTGATATAAGATACTCGCATTCTCGGATTATAAGAAATATCTTGTGAAGCCTTTCCTTCTTTCCAGTAAAGTCGTCTAGCAGCACAACTTCATCATATCCAGCACGCAGCATGGAATAGTGATCCTTCAAAGACTTTAGATGAATGTTCTTAAAGACTGCGTATGTACTGAGTATTTTTTTAAAGTCAATTTTGTCGCGAGTTGTGAGAATTATAAACTCAAGCAAAGAAAGCCTGCATCCCTCTTCATTGATGATTTCAGCTGCGCATTTAGAAAAGGCGCTTACGGAAGAAAGATAAAATCCCTTTGCAGGAGACTTATTTGCAACCTCAGCGTACTTATAGTTGACTAGGTTTCCAAGTCGCAATAAAATCACCAGAAAGGCAGGAAACTCTTTGTCATTTTCAACAGAAATTAGAGAGTTTCTGATTTCCTGCAAAGTGGCGATTAGAGCAACAAGCGAAGAATGTGCCCAGTGCACGTATTTGATTAAAGTAAGTCTTCCCTTTGTGCAGTTATTCTGAAGAAATAGCTTAACTTTGCTCTCTACCTCTGTCAACATATGGGTGGCTTCCATGATTTTTATGGACTCGCTTTCAAGAGGGAAAACTAAAGACAGATTAACTAAACTATCAATATGGGGCGCGTGCTCTTCTGTTTCTGTCCACCTTATAAGTTCGTTGCAGATGTCTTTTAGGGAGACCTTAGACTTCTTTATTGCTTCAAAGACAATTGACAGAAGAAACTCCTGCCTTTCGCTCAGAATCCTTTCTTTTTTGCCAGGCCTGTCTCTCTTCAGAAAGCCTGTCTGTTGTATCCCTCTTTTTATACAGAACTTTTTCTTGAAGTCATCTTCAATTTCTGTCCATCTATCAAGCAGCCCGCTTTCAGAAAGCACAGGGCTTTCATATAAAGATCCCTTAACGGACAAAACAGGCTTCCAGCCAACCTTTGGAAATAAAGTTTTAATACCTACGTCTGCGCCTTCCAGAAGATCAACAGTAGGGCGCACTCGCATTCCAGGAGGGGATGGCATCTTAGAAAAGATCTTTGCAGTACTATTAGCTGGTTGCTCAGTAGATGCAGGTGAAGGAACTTTCATACTCGATATGGCTTGTGCGACTTTCACTATTGGAAGTGGGGTTTCTTTTAATCCAGACTCTTTGCTTTGTACTATACTGGGGGTTTGCGTGCGTAAATTATCCAGATTATTTGCCGATAGATTAGTGCTACTTGCTTCCACCATGGGAACAAAGTCTGGCTTAAATGGGGCTGGCGAATCTGCGAAGTTACTGAGGGCAGGTGCCTTCTTTACACTTGTATATGATGGTATTTGGTTAAGCGTCTCTGTGATGGAAGGAATCCTCTCTGATGTAGTAATATGAGTGTTTGAAAGGCTCTCCACAATTATATCCAAAAATATGTCGTCAGGCAGGTGTCTTTGAATCTTAAAGTCCTTTTTGTAGTATCTGCCTATTCCTAACGGAAGTTTTGCGAGTGTAATAGAGCCGACTGTTATGTTATTGCTGATGATGCTGATTAATGTGTTGTGCCCGATGTCGATCATAAATCCATCTGTGTATATTAGCCAAAACTCATCTACTTCTATAAACGCCTTTTTCCCTGTGGGAAGCATACTTTCAGGGGTATATGACCGCTCCATCCCATCCACCATAATATGCACACTTGGGCACTTTATGCAGGGTGGCCTGCTTATAACCAGCTGTGTAATGGAAAACTGCATACTGTTCAGCCGCAGAAAGAATATATACATCGAAAGAGAAAGAACAAATCATTAGTCTGTTTATTTAAAACACTTTTTAGAAGTGCCCAATTAAAGGCACATCTGTGCAGAAAACCCTTCAGGCAATTACAGCCACGGGTGCCACTGTGGATCCATCATAGAAAGTCTTTCTGGACTGGTTGCATTTCCAACCAACTTAACAATGCTCATTGATGGGCTGTCATCCATTCGAAGCAGTTCGTGCAGCTTATGTCTGGCTATTCGCATACTATTTTCTGCATGCTCTATGCCTTCCTCTTCTCTTGCCAGGACATCCATATACCGCATCAAGAATGTTTTCTTGGACAATGCAGCTGCCATGTGGTACATTGTAGTAAAGAAAGGCCCTTCAAGTCCTGCGCGCCCTATTATCTTCTGTATGTTTGGGGTCATTCGGAAAGGAACCTCTTCAAATAGTGCTTTGTCACTGAAAGATGGATAGAAGTCTATAGAGTATACCTTTCCTGTGCTTTCCCCGACAAATAGACGGGATGGCATGCGCGATCCTATTGAAAATACATACGACATAAAGCAGTGGATGCTGTAGGAGATGGACAGCGACTTTCTAAAGTAGAAAAAGTCACTTTGCAAATTGAAGCTGTTCATAAAGTGCTTATAGATGAGATCTTCGCCTACTCGACTGCAGGTATTCAAAAACATCTTCACTCTCTTCTCTGGGTCGATTGCATCTGCTTCCTGCAGCGAGGTTTTATTGTCAGCCCCATGGAGCTCCTGCCTGCATTGGAATATCATCTGGAAAACACCTTCTGCCCCCATTTCATTGTGAAGTATGTCATTAAGCGATTGCATAGGCTCTGCTTCTATGAAGATCTTCGTCTGGTTGTTTAGAGACACAATCTTTTTAATTGGTATGCACCCTCTTCTCTTTTTTATCTCCACTGTCTTGGCAATTGATGCGTTGAAAAGTGCAAGCGCCTGTATAAAGCGCTCTTCTCTTCTTGCGGTCTTTCCAGATGGCATCTGCAGAAGTATTGGGTACACTTTTCCGTTGGTTCCACGAATTGCTAGCTCTCTCAGGCTTATGCCTCCTCTTCTCTTTATATTGATGCTGGGCTCGAATCTGGAAATCTTAACCATCTGGGGTGCTCTGTCAGATATATCGACATACTGCCCAAAGACCTCAATATCGTCGTTGCGCTGGTCAAAGTCCACAAGTCTTCTAGAAATATTTTCAATGCTAATAGACCTAGGATGCGATAGCAGCAGCCTTTCCATGCTTTTCTTCCAGACAAGCAGCTTTTGTGCCAATTCAAGAATGCTCTGCGGTGGCAAGCTCTCTGACACAAAGAAAGAGAAGTCCTCATCAAAAGAGCTTTTGTATTTCGGTGCCAGTGAAGACATCCCTATCATCTCAGAGATCTTCTGTATTGCTATAAGCAGAGACCCGTTCTCTCTTGGCTCCTTTCCAAATAGCTGCTGAAGTGACTCAGACAGCAGAGCTGTAAGCAGCCGGTAGAACTCTTCTTCAGCAGACGCCCTCAGCCGCATGGTAAAACTCTCCACAATGCCCTCAATGTTTATGCACATGAGCGTAAACCCTGTCTTTAAGAATGTCCACAGATCCGATATGGGTCCCTCCTTTATGCCTTTTCTTCGCTCCTCTTCTAATGCATTTCGCACTGGGAAGTACACAGCCTGCGGATATACATGCGCCACTCGTGAAAGTATCGACACTGCCATTAGCGAGCCGCTGCTTGCCAGAATAGAAACTATCTGTATGATGAACGGCACAAAGCACCAGCAGTCAATTTCTGTAGACGCTGCCTCAAACACCTTCTCAATTTCCTTGTTGGTTGCCTCAAGATCCATCAGCGCAACTATCTCCACCACTGCTTTTCTTGCTAGTGATCCTGGTGATATAGACACTGCCTGCATAAACGCATTGATTGCATTTGCGCGATTTGTTTTGCATGAAAGAAGCCCCCACTTGTACCACACCTTTGCATTTGTTGGATACACCTGCACTGCCTGCGCATACACCTTTGCTGCATCGTCAACTGCGCCCTTTCCTTCTAGAAGCGTACCGCGTAGCAAAAACACTCCGCTTTTCTGTGCTGCTGTAAAGTAGTTCAAATTGGTCATACCAAGAAGGTCAAGCCCTGCTGCATACTCCTTCATCTGCAAATAGCACTTTCCGTGCTCTTCCAGCTTCATGTACGCATCTGATATTTCGATATTTGGAAGCGTGTATATGCTGTCTAGGTTAGATAGAGCAGCAGGAAGAATCTGATGCTTTCGAAGGGTCTTTGAAAACAGATTCAGAATATGTGCTGTCTCGTGGTAGCCTCTGTACTGCAGAGTTTTCTCTTTTGCCTTTCCGTTCCATATGGAAGAAAACACATGTGTTCTCCACCGAACCAGCATAGTCCAAAACGAGATGGATGCCCACTCAAATGGAACTCGCTCCTTCCAAGCCTGCAGAATCCCTATCAGATCTCTTCGCAGGTCATCTGACGCTGTGATCTGCCATGACTCATTCATCTCCACAACTATCTGGAATCTCTCAATGGCGTGCAGCTGTCTTGGTGAAAGCCGCGGATACTTTGCTATTTCATCTATTGTAGACGTGACAATTCTGTAGAGGAACTCTTCCGTCTCATCGGTCTTTTCACCAACCACGAACAGATAGTAAAACGTCTTATCCACCAAAGATATGTCATCTAGTAGACCTTTGAAGGCGCTTTTATCTGACTCAATTGAAAAGTCAAGTGTGTGCCATTTGGCTTTTACAGTTAGGCTTGGATTCTTTGTGGCTATTCCAATCTCAGAGAGCAGGTCCCACTGCTGCATTTGCTCTGCGCATTCGATCCACTGCTCTTCCCAAATCTTGTACTCTGACTCATTGTAGAGAAGAATTCCGCTCTGGGCCTTTGTTTGAATGTCCTCGTATGCTGCCTGTGCCCCCTTAATGTCTCCAATCTGCTGTAGAAGAAGTGCCTGGACTGTTTCTGGATAAAATGCAGAGATCCTTAGCTGTGCAAGGAAGTAGTCTTTCTCTTCAATTGCATTGTAAACAGTTGCTGACTCAGGTCTGTCATGTAAAACATATGCAGAGGCTGCCCACGTTCCCGTGTGATATGCCACCTCAAGAACTCTGCACTTATCAATGCACTTCCTGTTCTCATCATGCTCCTCACTCTGAGATCTCTGTCCGTTATCCTTCTGCACAAGCGAATCTATCGAAGTATATCTAGATGCACCTTGGCAAAGGGAGGATATTCCTAGAATAAGACATTCTGCTGTTTCTGCTATGCGCGGCACTCTGGATTTCCCTAAGCGAATAAGCATGTCCTCAATCCTTACATGCAGCGATGTTTTCGTGCGCTCTGGCAGATGCTCAATAATTCCAGGAAGAAGGCACCTAATAATCTGCGAGGACGCCTCTTCATTTCCGTACAGAAGTGACAGAATGCTGCCCATAATGGTCTGCTTGCTGGCTTTGTATCTTTTGAACTCCTGGAAAAGTGCTGACAGAGACTCAGGGCTCTCTGAAAACGATGGTGATTTACCGTGCCCAGATAGAGTTCTGCTTGCATGCCCGTCTTTCTCCAGAAACTCCAGTCCGTTCAGGTCCCAAAATGCCACTGTCTGGAAAGCCACTACGTCAAACAGTCCTAAAACCATTCGGCAGAAAGCTGGAAGCCAAGTGCCCTTCTCAAACAGATCCCACTCAAAGGTGCTCAGGTACAGAAGCCTTTCTTCTACATGGGAAGACACACTTTGGTCAAATATCTTGAAGAAATCCGCCCGAATTCTATCTGTGGGGCATGCAAGCCCCTTAACAAACAGCGGCTGCAGGCCTGCAACTATATCCTCTCTGTGCATCTGCGGGTCTATATATGCAGTGTAAACCAGGCCCAGCCTTATCTCCTGGTGCTCTTCTGACTCCATGGCCAGCAGCACGCTCTGTTTCAAAGACGAAGGCACGCTTGGGCTCTGCACTATACTGACCACGCCCTCTGCTGTTTCGGAGTACCTGAAGACCTCTGGGTGCCTGGAAAGTATCTGCGCAAGCACTGTAAGAATTTCAGTTGTTGGATACTTTAGGGCAAGCTTCAGTCCTGCAGGCAGAGAGTCAGACAGCGTAGTAGCCCCATCTTTCAGACCTTTTTCCAGCATGCGCATTGCCTGCTCTGCAGCCTCTTCTCCATTCAGCAGCTCTGCACATGTTATAGCCAGCTTCGGGAATATGCCTTTTGTAATTAGTCCCTGGAATATCTCACTAATGCACTCTTTGTCGATCTTTGCTGCTACTGGTATAATCTGCTCCAGTGCTGCACATCCCTCCTCCACCAAGCATGCATTTACTGCGCCTCGCAGGCTGAATGCGAGTACTTTATTATTCTTTGCTACCTCAGTGTATAGATTGGCCACAGACTGCGGGTTTATCCTATCCGGCGAGACTATAATTGGCTCTTCATAGAATGGAAGGGCAGATATGCCACTCACCACATCCCCGGGCTTATTGTGTATATAGTACAGAACATAAGAGCTCGTCAAAATCAAAGCAACTCCATCGCATATTGCGCCTTCCTTATACCAGACAATTGAGGCCTGCAAAAGAAGAAGTGCGATCTTTGCGCTTCCAGAAATAAATAGCCGTTGTATCATGGTGCACACAACAGCCTCTATTCCTGAGCCTGTGAATAGCTCCGGGACCTTCACTATTGCTGGAAGGAAGATGTACAGATGCGTTCTATAAAGAGTGTCATCCTCCAGTGCAGACGAGATGCTTTCAATAAATGGCTCTACTCCATATCTTTTTAAAAGCGCAACTATTCCTTTGATTGCATGCTCCGCATACTCAGGATGCGCAGTAATAAGGGGCAAAAACCCGTCTGTGTTTGGTGTTGGGTCAAACTCAACTAAAAAGGCAGTGATTCTTATTGCATCCACGGGCTCCAATGCCTCCAGCTCCAGCACTTTTGTTAGGTAGTCTGCTATAGTATACCTGTCTGCAGTTGCCTTTGCGCTTCTCATGTTATCATTCATCATGGGGCTGCCTCCTCGGGAGTTCCCTGTGCTTTTTAGTCCAGACCGTGCAGTTGCTCTTGTAGGCTGTTTTGTCTTAGGCTGCGGAGTGGCTTTCTGTATGAGGGGCAGTGGGTCTTCCTTTATAAGCATCAGAGCCACCTCAATTCGCCACGCAGGAAGCCCGTCCACACATAAAATAGACTTGTCTGTGATGAGGGGCTCAACCGTTTGGAGAATTCTCTTCTGCACTTTCGGCTCAATGTTCAGTATTATCTTTTTCTCAAGTGCCTCTAAGAACAGGGAAAGAACTGTCTCGCCATTCTCTTGCGGTGTCCTAATTGGTGCAGTCCTGAGTTCTTCTGCAGTGTAGTATCGAATAAAGCCCTCCACTGACTTGAAGCACCACTTCCTTACAATTCTCTCAAACTCTGCATCTCCTGAGGTTTCTCTCCACATCTCAACCATTCTTTCTATGCTGTCCATTGAAAATATCTCGCCTGCTGCGTCTGACAGCACATACTGTCTCCAAGTGGACTGCGCAGAGACTGCCATTGGGTGGTTATTTCTGTAGTGTCCGCCTGAGGTGCTGCTGCCTGTCTGCGTGTTTATGTTAAGATTGTTTATCCTAAATGCACCTCCTGCAGACGCCTCCTGCAGATGCTTGTGCAGAATGTAGTATGCTGTGTCGTCGTCATTTGCAAGCCTGAATAAAAAGCTTGCTGCAAGGGGCCTAAGAGACAGGTACTCAGATATACCCTTTCCTTTCTTCTTTGGCAGCATTGTCTTAAAGTGGTGCACATATGTTAGCACTGACCTGGTGAGAAACTCGCCCTCTGGTAGTTGGGGTGTTTTTGCGAATATTTCGTAGATCATGTCTACAATCTCCTCTGATAGACTTTCACCTGTTCCTTGCTGCCCAATTATCTCAAGCAAGCTGCTTGCCAGTCCTGTTTTAAAGATCTCTCTATCCAGGTCTTGCAAATGCACTAGCCCAGAGATGATCGACTCAACATTCTTTTTCTGTCCTATGGTGTTCACAATTGGGACCAGCCATGTCTGCAAAAGTTCTCTGTCTGGCTCTCTTCCCAAGATGTACATCTGACGCAGTCCGTCTCGGCACACCTCGCATATTTCCTCCTCTTTTGAGAACAGGCCTTTGATCAGCATCTGCGATATCTTCATCAGCGAGTGCATTGAGCTAAAGTCTGGCGAAACAGCTGCTGCCACAAATAGCTGCACTGCTGCCTTTTTCATCTCAATTGTGCCGTTGGGTGACGCGATAATTCTGAAGGCCTCGCCAATAAATCTCTCCAGCCGTTCGTCAATGCTCATAAGAGGCGGCCGCAGTCCAAACAGATATCTCATCACCTCCATGTTTCCTATCTGGATTCCATCTGGCAGTGCACGCAGTGGCTTACTAAGAACCTGTGCCAGAATCTTTTCTTTGATTGGCAGAAGGAATGCAGAGACATCTGACCCGAATAGCTCTGCACTGTAGTCCAGGCACTCTCTAGCCACCATGCGCACTCTTTCCAGTGGATGGCTTAGTTCCTGCGCAAATGTGAATATCAGCTGCATAAAGTACTCAGACGATATTGGCTCTGTTTCCACAGCTGGGTCATGTGCTGTTCTGCATATGTGGAATATTCCCTCTCTCACTCTTTCAACATTGTTGTACCGAATT
Organism: Nematocida ausubeli; assembly: GCF_000738915.1. Classification (NCBI taxonomy): domain Eukaryota; kingdom Fungi; phylum Microsporidia; genus Nematocida; species Nematocida ausubeli. The sequence continues at coordinate 499,953 of NW_026515636.1, forward strand.
GAAGAGAGCGAGAAGAAGAGTGCCTTGACAATGCGGATCTCCTGGTACAGCAGCCAGCTCACGCCTATATCCAAAGACTGTGTCATAAATAGAATGCCCTGGATGCCGCACATCTTCTCTCTATCGCTGTTCGCATAGCATGCGGAGCAGAACGAGTGGAGTATGTTGTAGAAAAGTGTCATTTGTGATGTTTTCTCACGAGACCCGCATATGTTAAGGGATATGCTGTACATTGTGCTCAGTACAGACTGCGCAACACCTTCTGTCTGCTGGTGCCCAAAGGCCTGGGTCAGTGATGTTATCAGATGCGCCACATCAACTCGCACTCTTTTCTGGAACTCTTCAAAGTAAATCAGCTCAAGAGACTTGAAGATTGAGACAAATGAGTAGAGCAAAATCAACAGCTTTTTTGCCTCTATGGAGTTGGCAGTTGCCTGGCCTGCACCATCTCCGTCTCCTTCCTCTGTCTGTGCGCTGTTTTGCAGTCCTGCAGAGAGCACGCTCCCTGTGTACATGTCAGTAACAGTTGTCATTGTATTCTGTATGGGCGTATTAGTCTTTTCTCTTGGATCTGCTGCGCACTTGAACAGCGCATTGATCAGCTCGCATGGTATGGTGATAAGCTCTTCTTCAGTGGGCCACTCGTCGTCCACTGGTGTGAACACTCCAGACCGCACCTTGCTGTGCAGTTCCTTAAAATCTGCCTCCTTAATAATCTCTATCTCCTTGCTCCATATGTGAAGAATCTTGTCCGACAGGTCTTCCCACTTAAAGAACGTGTAGAAGTAGTGCCCTACTAGTGTAAGGGCCTGCTCCTGGCTGCCTGGCTTTTCTCCTGCAAGGACCCGGGCAGCCTCTTTCAGCACGCCGTGAATTGGCACGCGAATTCTGTCTGTCTTTCCTGGGATTATTACTGTGAGAGATGAGCTTTGCTCTGCCTGGCTGATAGCCGGTACATTGAATGACGCCCTTGCCTTCCCAGAGAGCTTTCCAAGCAGCTTAATTGCCATAACAGAGCTTTCTTCCTCGTGCACAAGGTTCACCAGCGCAGTGAATATGCTGTCAATCTCCTCGCTTAAATAGGACATCAGAAGCTCTGCATTTAAGTTATCCACACAAGTCTCGAGTGTCTCCATGGCAAGTGCTGACAGCTGATTTTTCATTCGCAGTGCGCACACTAGTGCCTTTGCCATCTGTCCTAGGAACGGAAGAAGCCCTGATATTTTCACTGATATTGTCAGAATTAGTTCAACTGGCTCAACTCTGTTTGGGTAGAGCCTTGTGATCTCTTCTATTTTTGCAAAGAACCCAGGAAGCACCAGAGCCATTTCCTTATGCAGAATCTCAAGCTTTTCCTTTCCTGCCGCATTGAACAGATCTTTTACGATCTCAAGCGTATATAGAAGCCGCTCTTCCGGCATCAGGCACTTTTTAAACAGCTCTGGCAGATTGCTTGCCACTACGCTCTCAATCTCTACTGTGTGCACTGTGAATGATGTAAAAATCTCTCTGAATGCAAGAATAATAAACTGCTTGTCCTTTTCGTTGTGCAGAATCTTTAGGAGCTCTTGTATGATCACATCTGCAAACTTTCTTGCCACACCGGCATACGCCAAAAACTGCCTCCATATGATGAACATGTCTTTGTTCTTTTTTGTGCTTTCAAAAAGGATTCCTACGTTGTCTAGTAGCACCTTTTCAAAGAGCGCTGCATCCAGGTAGAAGAAAATCAGCAGAAACTCGCAAACAATAATAATGTCTGCCTTTTTCTCCAAGTCAAACTGGTTGAAGGGCTTGAAAGCAATGCCTAGGTTGTTTGACAGCTCCTGCACCTCATACGGGCTAAAGCACTTGAGAGAGAACACAATTGCATTCGAGGGAATGTTCTGGAAGAGGGAGAAGTAGTGCATTGTGTTTTTCATGCCCCGGATGATTGAGCGCAGCACATTCTTTGTCTCCTCTGTCACTGGGATCTCACTGTATTGTCTGAACGCAGTGACAAACGCACCATAGTTCATTCGGATAAAGAAACCCTTCTCTGCTATGCTTATGTTGTCGCTGATTGTTGTGTCGTTTATCTGCACCAACACATTTGCGCACAGCTTGTTCAGCGTGTGGTCGTTTGATTCGCACATGATCTTGGCTGCCTCTTTGCACACCTTTAGGGAAAGATGCCGGTGCGTAATGTCCCTAAACATTATCAAAAACTCTGTGGACAGCGTGAGCCCAAGCAGCTTTAGCACTGAGTGCTTTGGCCGCAGAAGAATCCCGTCCTTGAGAATGATCTCTGAGTACGAGGCAAAGACTCGCTTTTTCTCTGTCTTCAGAACACTCAGATGGTGGTATATGTCCTTCTTAATGTTCACTGCGTCATCAGGGCAGTACCCAAGCAGGAATATGCTCAGCTCTGGAATAAAAGAGGTCATTGCTGCAATCTCTGGCGGATTGTCTTTAAGAACCCCCATGAAAAGTGAAATAATCTGCGTAAGAGTCGTGATGCACTGCAGCTTTATATTCTCGTTTATAAGGTACAGATTGATCGAGTCCGTGCGCTGGATGAAAAAATGCACAAAAGACGAAAGAGCCTTTGCAAGAGGCACAAAGTTCTTTATAAACTCCTCCCTGGCTATCTGGGTCAGAAACAGCAGCAGAACAACCGGCTCACTGCTCAGCAAAAGTGCCCGTTTTGTTTCATTTTGGTTCTCCAATGAGTGCAAATCATCTGTCAGGTTTTTGAAAAAGTTCGCAATCGCAGATAGAATCCTTACATGCTGATGCACAGATGGCTTTGTCTTCTTGGTTATCTCAATTAGACACCGCACAGCAAGAGATATATTCGTCAGTGCGTCCTTCTCAAGTATCTCTATCAGCCTGTCGATCAACTCATGCGAGATTGTACTGTTTATTCTAATTCGTATAAGCACAGACATTGTCTTTTTTTTATCTTCCTGCGTTCCTGCTAAACCCTCTATAATCAATGGTATTATCTTGCTGGCTACCATACTACTGTCCTGTATGTATTGGAAGAAGTACTCGGTTGCCCTCCAATTGTACAATGTATCAATTCTATCGGATAGCGATAGATCCTTGTTATGTATCTCCTCTATCTTCATTCTTCTTACTATTTTAAAATTTAAAAATAAAATATAAATACGCAGTGTCCTTTCCATGTGGATATTCCCTTACTAGAAGAAGGAAGTTTTATTTTAATTTTCAGTGCACCAGTGGTCTTTGCTTTGCACTGGCATATTTGTACATATATTCTGCCTATTTTTTTCTTTTCTGGAGTATTTCTTGCATTGAAAGGTGCTTTTTTTTGCAGTGCACTGCCTTAATTGCTGAGCCCTTTATGTAGCACTCTTCTATTTCTTCTGTTCCATTTTTAATTGCATTTTTAATATGGATGTTCATCCATAGGTCGCACTTGTAAAGCATTCCTGTGTATATGCTCCCGCTCTTCATTTCCACCTTTACTTCGTGTCCTCTTGCTATTCTTATAACTGTGAGAGGATACATAAAAATATTCTTGCAGCTGGAAAAGTATAAATATGTGTGCTTAGACGAGACAGTCAGAAATAGCAGATAATTTACAGGGAAATTAATTAATTTACTGGGAGTGCAGTAGTGTACTTATTTTTATCTATATATACTACCTTCTGGTTGCATTGTTTTAACCTATTTTTAGTCATTGTCTCATATGCATTTGGTTATTTGGATTTTATGGATGTATAAATATCACTTAAACTTGAATTTGTGTATAGATTTTCAAGTTGTGCCTTGTGCTGCAGTGTATTTGTAGGAAATTTAGCATACATATGGATAATTACTAAGTATTCATACTAGCTATAAATGTGCAGTGCTTCTAATTTGTTCGGATTGTTTTCTCATATACTCTTTGTGTCTTATTTTTGGATGGTAGACATAGAATATTTATAGCAGATAAAGGGAAATTATACTGATATTTTAACCATGGTGAAAATATAGGCAGCCAGGTGTGTGCTTATACGGAAGAAGAATTCAGATGGTTTTATTTATTTTTGGGTATAATTAAAATGCATGGTATTTTGATCTGTCTCTGAGCATTAAATATATAATATGGTATAACACTGCTGTAACTTCCTATGTGTAGAATTTCATTTGAAATGAAGCATATTTTATGGTGCATTCTGGATTTTTAGACTAATTAGTTCTTATCTTATTTTCTTTGCTATTTAAGGGGTGTCCTTTATTGATAAACGGTAATATCATCTTGTTACTAGTACATATGCATATACTTTAATGTAACTGTATAAGAATAGTTATTTTGGTGATAATTAATTATTCAATATTTGAGCATACTAGTCTATACTATAGCCTAGGAAATAAATATTCTTTTGGACAAAGAATTCTAGTGGTATAAAAATAAGATAGAACAGTTTAAAATCTCTAAAATTCCTTATAAATCATATAAAAATATGTGCAAAGAACATATCACAGATATTTTAGTCTGTTTATTACAGTGCACTGCCTAACATCTGCATGAATATATTTTGTATAAAGAGTACATTTGCATGAAACCCATGAGAATACTATCTATTTTACCAAGAGTGTGAATATTTGTTTTCCAGTAGAACACTTGGTTTTGACTGTTTTTACAGCCTATAACGGAAGGATATTAATTTTCACGAATTTCTGGCTTCTGAGTTATATAAAAATGAAAATATATACAGAATAAATGTCTACACTTAAAGAGTTTATTTTAGAAAATAAAGAAAATATTAGGTAGAGAGTACTAGAACAAATATCTTCTAATAGATGTAAATAAATTCAGACATCCATCTTAGATAGAAATATAAACACTAAACAGAAAATTATTGTGAATATAAACCAGAAAGTCAGGTATTTTATAGTACTGCAGAGGCACTAATAGTTGAAGTAGTGGCTATGAAGAGAAATATTCTTATAGCACTGTGTATGGTGCAAAACTCATAGATATAAATGGTTCTGTATAAGTGGAAGCACTTTAGGCTGGAAATAATAGTCTAATAAGACTAAGATACTGTTGAATGAAGAACTTTTATTTTCGCAATAATATCTTTGAGCAGTACTCTTATTCTGAGTTTTTCTGTCAGGTTTTGTCATTTTCCGTTATGTTTTTTCCTTTTTAAAATCATATCAGATTTATAGATATGCTCTGTCTGCATGCTTGTTCTAGTCCTATTTAGTCATTTGGCTGGATCCTTATGGAATAGCCAGATACTTTTGAAAAAGCAGCAATTTTGCTGCAGAGACTACTATCCATACAAGAGTTATTTACGACAGAAGTCTGCCCTAAGTTCTTTAGACTATAAATTAACCCTTTCCAGGCTAAAATGGTATAAGCTCACCTGGGCAGACAGTAATAAACTCACTAGAGTCGATCCCAAGTGCCTCCCTATCTCTTATGAGATCGTCTCTTGGCTGTAAGAAATCTTCTGTTGTACCCATGTCATAGGTTCCCCAGTGAATAGCCACTGACTTCTTTGCTTTAATAATTTGGTGAAGAATAAGGGCTTCCTTTGGGGAGATGTGCTGTGGATATATAAACCAGCTTGGTTCATAGCACCCAATAGGGATGAGTGCTAGATCAATGTTAAACCACATTCCTATCTTAAGGAATTCCTTTCGGCACATTCCCGTGTCTCCTGCAAAGTACATGGTTTTTGAAATAGACCTATCCTTGGCATCAGACACAGTGGCAATCCATCCACACCATAGTTCCCTGAATATGTCAATTCCTGTTCTGCACCCCCAGTGCTGGGCAGGCACAGATGTCACCTTAATCCTTCGCTTCTTTCCACTTTCTAGAGTGTATGTATGCGTCTTTATCTCTCCCCATCCCATGCAAACTATATTTTTAATATCGTACTGCATCAAGTGCGCGTCAAACCCAAGGGGAACAAACCAGACAGCATCTGGGGACTTTTTGCTAATGACTTTGACTGCCTCAGGATCAAAATGGTCATGGTGACTGTGCGAGATAAGAACAGCATGCACAACGGGAAGGGCTTCTGCAGTGCATGGAGGGGGCACGTGTCTTATAGGTCCTATAGTATTTGGGAAAGAAGATGCTCTCTTTGAGAAGACAGGATCTGCCAGAATATTTATACCAGAAATAGTCACCAAAGCAGACGCATGCCCAAGCCATGTAACAACTGCACTCTCTTCTGTGTTATTTATGTATTCCTGTGCGTCAAGTACGAAGGCAGGTGTGATTACTGGCAGCTTCTTCTCAATTTCACTCTTCTCTGGGATAAAAGGCTTTTCTTTGCTGAGCATCCAGGTAATCAGGTCCTTTGGATAAATAAACCTTGGGAGCCAGGTTGAAAAGCTTTTTGGGTTACTGTATCCTAATTGCTTATTCGTAAATGGAATGCAAAGCTTACCAGCCTCCTGAAATGTGCTCTCCTCCAGGTATACGTTATTCTTTTTCTGATTGATTTTTTTATGGAGATCACTTAAATCTTTACTGATATCAATTGTATCATTAAGCACAATTGCACTCTCAAGTACTGAGTCACTTTCTGTGTAAACAAACATTTTGGTCTTCTTTTCATCTGGTGTCTTCTCACTGGGATAGACAAACATATAATTCCATTTAAGTACCCGGGATGAAAAGTACATTGTTAGAAAGTGCATTTCATTGTACTCTATTCCTTCTATGCTGGACATAAATTTTTCTTTAAATTGTATTTTTGTCATTGAGTGGCTATGATTCACAGGATTATTTGCTTCATATTGGGCAGATGGTTTTCTTGCAGGCTTTGCGCATATGCTTCCAAGTAGCATCAGAAATTGCAGAAAATATAAATGTCCTTTTCTCATGCTTAAAAAATTTCTGTGATTTTGCAATTATATTTAAAAATGCACATATAATTGGTTAATTTATGCCTTTTAAACTGAAAATACCAATTATATCATATGCACTACAAAGGAGAAGCCAGAATATACTGGAATTAGTACCCTAATATATACAAAATCTTGTTTAAAAAAGAACTTTTATTTGTTCCTTGTAAATATTCTTGATTGTTTGGCTTCTGAGTCTGTCTAGAATATTTTGGCATCTTCATTTGCAGAAGTATATATGACTTTATATTTAAAATCTGATTTTAGGTTATAATTATCTTGCTATTAGTCTATTTACTATATAACCCGAAATTACCCGTTATTTATTTTTCATGGTGTATTGCAATCTTGAGAATAAGTTTTTGGAAGCATATTCAGTCTTCTCTTTCAATATAGACATGAGTTCATGTAAGCAAACAGAGCCTCTTATGGTGTACTAGCAAATATCTGCATATATTGCAGATCCAAGGAAAAGGCTTTATACCCACACAGTAACTGCCTATGGTTTTATAAATACCTTGCAAGAAATAAATTGAATAAAGGCATACAGAACAAAGTCAAGTAGAATATTTCAAAAGACCTAGCTGGGTACTCTGAAGTATTCAGACTATTTATATGATGGTCTGCACTGAAAGAGAACAATTGTCTTCTTGTCTAAGTGCATAGTAATTAAATCTAGATAAATTCTAGTCTATATTAATATTTCTGTACTAGTAAAAGTCCTTTACAGTAGGAGTAAAATATATTTCACTTGAAAATTCCATATTTAAGGATATTCTTATATTCTTATACAGTACAAGCACATGAAGAGTACAAAAAGTAGAAAAGATTAGAAGAAGTTCTTTATTCGTAGTATGAAGAAGATCTATAGTTAAAAGTTATAAAGTGTCTTTAGTGTATCATAAGGACTAGCTAAGTACTTGTAAAGAAAAACACTAACCAAATATGACAGAAAGATACATGGAAGAATAATCACTAGTGAACCTGCAGAGAGCAAAATAGTCACGGAAAGAGACGGGTGCAGTCTCTTTATCGTATATCCCTTTTGCTTGTACTCAGTGCATATATCATGCATATTATCCTTCCTTGCTCTTTGCATTTTAAGCTGCTTAAGGAGTTCATCCTTTTTCGCAAATCTATTGTATATCCATTCACTAGAGTTTTCTGCTATTTTAGCATCAAACTTAATGTTCTCGCATATAATAAGAGCCTGTATGCGAGAGCATCTGCCAAGAATGATATTTGTGAGTGTAAAGTGGTCAGATGGGTACATCATATCACTTCCGTGCATATTAAGGTATATTGTGCAGTCCATGATATTTTTGAGTGTGGGTTTTAATTCATCCACAAGGATCTTGAATCCCTTTACTCTAGGGAATATCACCTCCTGGAAGACCTTGTTTAGACTATGCGGTATGGTTGTGTGTATTTTCTTCTCTTCAATTTCTTCTGGTGAAAGTGTCTTTAAAAGCCCTCTGTTCTCCAGTTCTTTCTTTAGAAATATTTCATCTTTCTTTTTTGTGTCTTGGTCAATGAATGTTCCCTCTGGGAAAATAACCAAGTTGTAATTGTTGCTTTTATGCAGTACACTGCATGCCTTCTTAAGACGCATTTGATCATCTTCCATCTTTCTGGTGAGAAGTACAAAATTAAGCATGTCAATTCCCAGCCTCAAAGGATAAAAGGCCCCCACTGCCTCCTTTGCAATAAATGAAATGCTCTCCCTGCCTGTCTTTAGAAGTAAAGACCATAGGTATATCCAGTCCACATAAGAAGTGTGATTTGAAATAATCAAAGTATTCCCCATCATCTGATCTTCAGGTAATGGCTTATACAGGATATATGTGTTATCTCCAATTAATATGCAAAGAAGAGACTGCGTCACCTGCAGCCAAAGCTTCCCTACAATGGCCTTAAATTTCTCCATATTTATGCCTATGCAGGAAAGGCCTCTGTAGGTCACATAAACTGCAGGAATTATAACTATGCACATAACAAGATAAAAGAGACATGCAAATGAGAAGTATACAGTTCTGAAGAGAGACGTAATATTTCGTAAAGTACCCGTGCTCATTCCAAATTAGTATATAAAAAGCTTTTATTTTTCTATAAATATTCTGCTGCATGAAGAAACAAACAAACCATAGACCGATAATTCTAGAATATTTTTACAGATCGATATGATGCTAGGCTGACATAAGCACATATTACTGCAGTGGCTTATGAATATTTGTGTACCCTACACCACATGATTTGATAACTAGCAGATTATCAGGTACTCCAGCATTAATATCTTTTTCTGTCTTCATGTATGGCTCTACAGTGTATGTGTATTTTAATATCCTCTCTAGAAGGAGCAAAATCTCCTTGTCTTTCTTTGAGATTCTCCTAATAATAATGGAACTTCCATCTACTGTAGTAAGAGACAGCAGAATAAACACGAAATACTGCACAGTGTGACTGTAGGATCCACTTGTCCTAATATTCTTGTAGAATTGCTGGACTAATCCATCCATCCTTTCTTCTGCAGATCTGTCTAGTACAGAGTCTGTTCCATCTACAGTGTATTCTACTCCGTATATGGAACTGTGACCAAAGGCAAGCAATAAGCACCCATGGCCTGGTGTTCCTCCTGTTGTCTTGCTGTTCCCTATGTCATTGTATATTTTCACTGAGGAGCATACTTGGCTTAGATGGCTTCTGGCTACATTGCTTACAGCATGCACAGTGTCACTGTTTATTTTTGCAGAGTAATTTATTCCTATTATGCGTCTTAGATCTTCCCTTTGGTCCAAAATAACAGGAGACAAAGAAGATGCAGTCTCTGCCATAAGAAGAACCTCCCCATCATTAGACGGGAATATTGCTCTTTTGTTAATTTTAACCTCTGCAATTACCCCAAACTGCCCAAGTAATTTGCAGTACACAGCCCGGACCATGTCAACAGACGTAGTCTCTTTCTTGTTTGTGGTGCCTTTGAGGGTAAGACGCAATGGGATTCTGCAGAATAAAGCAAGTGGCAGCAGACTAATAAGGACATCTGCTACAGTATTGTGGGTGCACTGGAAAGATGCCTCCCCGCCCTGTATTGTTCCTGGCGTATATGAGAAGAAGCTTTGGTCTTCTTTAATAAGAGTTCCTACAGTGAGCTTCTTCATGAGCTGTATATATTCTTCAGTTCCTTCGTTGCCCTCTGGGTGACTTAGTTTATCTATGTGAATGGTTCTCCTGGCAATAGTACTCAGAGTAACAGCTATTTTGTGTTCATTCGAACTGATTTCCATTTGTTAAAAAATATTGTTTGCAAAACAATTTCTACAATGAGAGCCAACGACTTGCTTGAAATAGAAGAAAGAATTTCAAGTCTTTTAGCTAAGGAGGAAAAGAAGAAGGGAGAGCGCGTTGCCATGCTAAAACAGATCCAAGAGAGCATTGACAAAAGGCGAAAGCTATGCCAAGAGCTCGAGCAAGAGAAACAAAAGCGAATAGATAATCTAAACAAACAAAAGGAAGCACTCGAAAAAGCAAAACAAATAGCGCAAAATAAAGAGAATGAAGAAAGCGCAGAAAGAAGGGAAAGAATCTGGAAGGAATACGTGCAGGCAATTGAGAATATAAACAAAGTAGAGCTTGTTCTCTCAAAGGACATGGCAGGCACAGTCAAAAAGATAGTTTCAATGGGGCACGAAGCAAAGGCATCTGGATTTGACAGTCTGGCGCACGCAGTAACACAGCATCTTATGCAAGAAATAAGAAGGTTTATTGTTGAGTGCAAGAAGGCATCAAGCACTCTTAGAGTAGACAGACTGATTGGTCTTGTAAAAGGACTGAATAGGTCGATTGCTTTATGCGAGAGCAAAGCAGGTAAAATAGAAAATAGAAGAGATGTCTATCTAGATGGATTCTTTGCAGATTTAGAGGAAAACTTCTCAAACCACTTCTTCAGCCAGTTTGAGACAAATAGACTGGACAAGCCAGAGTGGTACCTGGAGTACCTTATAGGCAGCTTGGCAGAGCACGAGACAATATTTTTGGTTCTATCACAGATTGATGAGCTGGAGATGGAAAATGAAGAATCAGAGGTCATAAGAGAGAAGGTGTACTTCCATGGGCTAATTGACAGAATCTTCAGTAAAATCATCACAAAGAAGCTGAAGGAGTGCATTTACAGCAAGTCCAAGCAGCAGAAGGAGCTAATTATGCACCACTCGCAAGAACTCTCCGTATTTGAGAGAGAATTGCAGACGCGTTATAGATACAAAAGAGCAGAAAAACTTCAGCAGAAAGAAGTCTCATACATAGAAGACTTGTTCATTGGGCTGGCAGAAGAAGAACTACAAGGCATTATGAAGAAAGACTATACTGAATGGAGTGAACTGTTTATGTACCTGATTAAGACAATATTTAAGCAGTCTGCCACACTCTATTCCGTCCTACCAGATGCTCATGCTGTTCTTCTTGAGGCTGCAATCAAGAAATATCTGGAGGGTTTGGCTGCATTTCTGAATTCTTTCTTGTATCAAAACACTGAAGAACAAGATATTCTAGTGCATTTCATAGAGGAAATAGCACATTTAGAAGAGGAACTGATCGACATTGAGACGGAGTTTGGTATCTTAATAGGGGAGGTAACCATTCTAAAGGTGCCATATTTAGGAGTGTTTAAGAAGGACATGCTAGATATCTTAGAAAGAGTTCTAGAAGAAAAAATAGAAACAGCACTGCACCCGCTTGCTAGCTACAGGTACATGGAAGAGCAAGAAGAAGCAAAAGCCATAACTGAAATAGAGGAAATTGTCGAGTATGAACTCTCTCGTATAGAAACGCAAGGACTTGGTGATTGGATGCGAGGCACAATTGGCGCACAGATGGACAGATATATTTCTGAAAATGTACTGTCTGCCTCTATTGAAGAGGAGTCTGATATTGCCAAATTCAAAGAAATACTTAAACGCCTAATAGAAATACTTAAACAAAATGGCATAGAAAATTCACTGCCCCAGTGCGAGACCAAATGCCAAGAAATGCTTGCCAAGTTGCATTAAATATCAGAACATGTTAATAAAATGCCCTTAACAAACAAGCTATCTACATATTTAGGCCACTATTTATTGCAATATGCTCATGCACTGCATATTTTGCCTATTTCGCCATCTGCAACAAGTGGGTTTTTCTCACAGTTAGATGCACTTTATACTGCATTCCTTGGGTCTAGTTATTTCAGAAAGACAAATAATCCTATAGAAGTACAGATTATTTCTTCACAGCAGGTATTCAATCTCCTGTGAATTCACACAGAGACTAGAGTATATGTATTTATGCAAGATACAAACTATTTAAGCTATAAATTTAAATAGATCAGTTTATTAAGAGCAAACAAATAAACACATGTTTGCAGTGATTCGTGTGAATCGATGAAAATGCACATTTCATTAAGAAATAAAGACAGATCTATAATACTCTCATTATATCCATGAATATTCCCTCTTAAACAGATATAATTAAACTCATGCACTTAGCACTAGAGTACACTGTAAATTCATTTAAATGAATTTTTCTCTTAAGATGTAGTACTAGAAATATTTCAAGTCTAATGAAATTTTATATGAAAAAAGTATACGAGTGTAAGTCAAAATGAATATCCAAATATAACTAAAACCATAGAGAAGAGTGAGTTATCTTAAGACAGATGGGTTCCTGTGGAAATAATAGAATGGTTATTTTTGTTTTATTTTAGGCTGAGTTTTATATAAAGTCCTTGGAGTAGTACTATGACAGAGTCTTTAATGAAGCGTATGACTGTCTAGACTGTATATTAAAAAATTAATACGTGTCATATATGGGATATTTTATTTGAGTGTGCTCTTATACAGAGATATTTACAGTGAAAATAACTATGTCCTTGTTGCTTCATACGCCTAGTGGTTATAGAATACTCTTGTTTGCACTAGTTTGCATGTACATTGGGCCTATTGTGATTTAATTTATTTTTAGACTCTAGTGAAATTGTGCCGCATAGGCATTGATTCTGGGTTAATTAAATTTAAATGAATTAATCCTGGGATGTATACGGGTGCATAGTGCCTTCAGCGTATGCAAAAATATAGAGTCTCTGGAGATCGTAAGTGCGAGTGTGGAAAAGGACAAAAAGTGCAGCACTCTGTGTTCCCACGCGGTCTCCCATCGCAGTACTATCAAAGCTGTCACGCGCTTAACTTCAGAGATCGAACGGGTTCTGGTGTGTACGCAGGCATATGGCCGCACGAGTATTAGTTACCTGCTGGCTCCTTGTGGGCGGCATGTTAGTCTTAGATGAGCTTTGTCTTTTGCTTGTGTGGTTTTTTAAAGTTTCTTTTTGCAACTTTTGGCTTGTCTGTGTATATGAGCATGTAAATATGTTTAGGCCCTTATATAAGCAATCCTGTGATGTGTATTAATTCTGAGTAAATTTCATGCATTTGGTATAAATTATGTCTAAGGAGTAATATAGACTAAGTTATCAGATGAAAATAATATTAAAGAAAACACACTATACAGATGCAAAAGTCCTTTATATGCAAGGGTTTATGTGGTAAAATTCCCACTTTCAATAAACCCTGTGACAAAAGGACATCTATGATAAATGCACTTTCCGGACGATTTCTCGTATATCAAAAACTGACTATATAATAGTTAGAATAATTCAGAAAAAAGGAATATGTCCGAACCCAAGAATACAATTATCAAAAATGCATCCGGTCAAAGGCACCGCAGACATCCACAGGATTCCAATAATAAAAGTCCCTGGACAACCTCACTCTCTATTCTCGACTATTATCTCCGGACTAGCTCGTCGCCCCCTTTTGGGCACGTCAGTTTATATATACTACTAGATATATCTGGATATTTCACTGTTAACTTTTTAATATTTTGACATATTTATTTTCTGTGCTCTTATTAATCTTCTCTACTAGAGCAATAAAGGGCTTATATTTGCATCTTTGAGATTTTGTGCAAATATAAGAGTGCTGCCATGCGTATACAGAAAGAACGTGCATAATATTATTTGGGAGATGCCAGTATATTTCTGCATATTTCTGCATATTTTTGGTGATTTTTCTGTGCATTTTGGTGATTTTTAGACAAAGTTTTATAACGGATCATAATTTTATTTTTATGACAGAAGACAAGAAACATGATGTCAAATTTGCCCAAAAAGCAGTTGTCTTTGATGAGTTTAAAGTGGGTGTTGAATTCTGCAAGCACAACAGAGATGAGCTTCTTGGGGAACTTCCAAGTAACCATCCTTGTGTGAAAGAAGGCAATATTTTCGAGAGAATGAGTACGTACTTTATTCTTCCTCTTTTAAAAGATATGCTAACTTGGGTCTTTGAGTTTCTTAGGAATCTTGTAAACTTTGGCTACATGGAGTGCCTTTACATTCTGACCTTCTATTTCTACCTTTCAAGTTATAGCATCTATTCCGAGCAGTTTCACGGGATGAAAATGTTCATGACAACTGCCAGTGATATTCTATTATACGTACCACTTATTGCAGCCCAGATTGTGCACACATGGGAGAATTCTGGGAATAGTATACTTCTACCTATTCTCTACACTATCATATGCTATCTAATTATTCTCATCCCAAGATTTATTTTAATCATGGTGGAGAACGTAAAAAACGGTCTTTGGACATTTTCTGTGAGCACTGTTAAAACGGAAAAGCCCATTTATGGGATAATATGCGCATACACTGTATTTCTTGCTGTGCCCAGTATATTAGCCATATATTCAACAGGCTTTAAAATGCTGCCTGATTCATTTACCATGTTGGAGACAACGGATTTGTATATTCGAGAGTGCATTGCTGGCCTAATTTCATTCTTGATCATTCGGATTATATTCCTGTATTCAGAATGCTTTATGGACAGGACCCCGTATAAGAAAAAGAATCTACTCTCATGCGAAGAGGATGCTGCCAAACTAAGACGTGTTCTTCTTTTGTTTATGGTTTACACCACCTTCTGCATTGGTTCTATTGCATTCATGTACACATACTATTCTTTCCAAAGAGCAGCCACTGACACAAATATTGTTGAAGACATACGGTGCATCAACTATGCTGCCACTAGGGTTATGAGTGATCCTGTCTCAATTGTTGCCTCTCTTGCAAAGAAGGGCTTCAAGGACTTCTGGTCTGGCATTAAGAATGTTGCTAGCAGCGCATGGGATTCAACCAAAAACAGTGTTTCTTATGCACTGGGTTCAGTTGGTCGTTTATTCACAAGATTGGGTAAAGTTTAGTTCTCATGCACTCCCATCCACACAATATTACAAAAATATCTGCCTTTAGCAGGCACTGCGAGATATAATCAATGGCTTTAGTTGCAGCCCACAAATACTATGCGTGCCTGCCTACTTTTTATGTAAGCTTGATTCGTTCCTTTATATGAAGCCTCTGCATCACAGACAAAATTAACTAGAGAAATTTCTGGTCTCTAAATGACAGACATTTCACTGCAAAAGAACTATTTAAATATGCAGTGTCTAAAAGAATTTTGACAGCTTTTTATGTGACAGCATTAAGCAATCAGGCAATAAGACACATACAAAATAATAAAGAGACTTTCTTAATATGCAAATTATTCTAGAACTCAGCTGCAAAGGAAGACTCTTTCTATCACTTCATATGCAGTCTGGAAATTCTATAATACTGCTACTATATACAATAGGCCTGCATATTCTAATGAGTTAGCACTAGATATCTGTGCTTATTGTAAGACTGGTTTCTTTATTTATTTTATTCATGGGCGTGCAGGCAGCCCGATATAACAAATGAACACTGCTTGGTCTGGTGACCATGACAGGTTATGGTGTTACTGGTCTGATGAAAGACTTCCTTTTTTGTCTTTTAGTAGGCCAGTGAATAAAAACTGTGCCCTCTTCTGGAGATCATGCGGTGTGCGCACCTTCAGATAGTAGTCAAAGCTGAACTCTTCTGCCTCACGAATTCTGTTCCATAGCTCGTCGTAGCACTCTGGTGTGCCCATCTTTTTGTTCAGAATCCGCAGAATAAATCTGTCTGCCTCTTCTGTATATCCAATAGACTTATTGCTAATTGGGTATGGAATCTTAAAGTTGTCGCCTTCTTTCTTTATCTTTTCTCTTAGATACTCCTTTATCTTCAGAGACCGCATGATCTTGTGCTCGCCCTTCTGCACTTGTAGACGTATTTTGTCTGCGTCTGCTAGTTCATCTATTCTGGCCCAGAAGACCTTTCCGTACTTCTCTACCTCCTCTACGCTCTTGTCAGAGAGACTGGCTGAGATCTTTTTTACATTGTCTCTTCCGTACCGCTCACATGCTTTTACATATATCCAGAAGTCTCGCTTTGCCCAGTTGTTAAACCCTTCCTCGTAGAGTGTCTTTTTTTCTGCCTTCTCTGCTGGTGTTAGAAGGTCCTCTGGGTCTCCTGTGGCCTGGAACTTTTCTATTTCTTTCTTCTGGAGGAGATGCAGCCGCTGTGGATGGAACTGGTAGTCTGGGAGATTAAACTGCCGAATGCCAGTTGACTTTCTCTTGGTAAGGATGCCCTGCGTAATTCCGCGGGTTCTTCCTCCCTCTGGTTCTACAATGTACTTTGCCAGCTTTTGCTTTGCACTTTTTACGCTATAGTCTTCTCCCTCCCACTCGTATGCCTTTATCTCATTTCCGCCTAGGTCCTTCAAAACTCCCTGCTCATCGATCTTTGAGTTCATCAGGTCTGTCTTCTCCATGCCAATCCGAATGGTCTCCTCAATTGATCGATCTAGCTTGCTGTCCGTGTCAAAAACATTATCCACTCCGCTTGCCAGAATGCTCAGCAGCTCATTCTGCGATATTGCATTGTCCTTTTTCTTTTGGTTTTGCACAATGATCTCATCAAGCTTCAGCTTTTTCATCGCTCTTTCCAGTATCTTCTCCTCTATTGTGTTCTCTGTCAGAAAGTTAAAAACGAACACCTGCTTCTTCTGCCCTATTCTGTGCGCCCTGTCCTGCGCCTGCAGGTCCATCTGTGGGTTCCAGTCGTTGTCATACACTATGACCACATCTGCTGTGGCTAGGTTAATTCCAAGACCACCTGCTCGGGTACTCAGTAAAAAGATGAACATCTCGCTGTTTGGCTTGTTAAACTCCTCAATTGCCTCACACCTGTCTTCTGTGCTTGTGCTTCCATCAATCCTGCAGTATTCATGCTGCCTCAGGTTGCAGTAGTCCTCTAGGATGTCAAGCATGCGCGTCATTTGACTGAAAATCAAAACTCTGCTGCCCTTTTGCTTTAAATGCACCAGAAGCTTGTCTAGAATGAGCATCTTCCCACTGTTATCTATAATGTGCTCTCCTGTGGTGTATGGAGGGCCTGGCTCAGCCCCATCAAATAGGTACGGATGGTTGCAGCACTTCCGCAGCTGGCACACAATGTTCATTAGCTGCATCTTGGACCCCTCATTCACCAGATTCTCTGCGTCTTTCTCCAGGATCATTTTGTACCACGTTCTTTGCATCTCTGTCAGTGGAGTGTACAGGTTGATGATTTTCTTTGGAAGCAAGGACTTTTCCACGTCCGCCTTCTCTCTTCTTAGGATGAATAAGCCAAGCAGGTTTCTGAGCTTATCTACTGTTTCATTGTCTACGTCATTTGAAGAGGACTCCACCCATGCATCAAAGCCCTCCCCATCAGAGAACACCTCCGGCGCAAGAAAGTTCAGAAGAGCCCACAGCTCGTGAATGTTATTCTGCAGTGGAGTACCTGTAAGCAGAAGCCTGTGCGCGCACGGAATAATGCGGACCACCTTGCTCAGAACAGTCTGCTCATTTTTAATTCTGTGCGCCTCATCAATAACAATGTACTGCCACTCCACAGACTGCAGCTGTGTCTTTCCAGCCAAGCACATCTCATATGTAGTAATGCATGCAATATAGTCTAGCTCCTGCAGCTCTTTTGCTTTTGTTCGGATGTCCTTCCGGCTGCAGTGGAAGATAATGGTCTTGACCCCTGGCATGAACTTTTTAAACTCATTCTTCCAATTCTGCAGAGTTGACTTTGGCACTATCAAAAGATTTGGCAGCTTGTTCTTCTTTGCAGTGTACAAGTATCCAAGCAGTGAAATTGTTTGGAGAGTCTTTCCCAGACCCATTTCGTCTGCCAGAATGCAATTAATCTTCTTTTCGTACATGTTTATAAGCCAGTTCAGCCCTTCTATTTGATAATGCCGAAGAGTCCCCGTAATGTACCCAGGCGAGTGCGTGAACGTAAATGCCTCTGAGTCGTCCATTCCGAACTCATCCTCTTCATTCTTTGTGCTTCGCTCTAGCTTGGTTTTTTTGACCGCTCGCTTAGATGTTTTTTTGTTTCCCAAGAGGATTTGGAAAAGCATATTGTCCCCAATGAATTCTTTGTACCTTTCGATTACTTCCTCTTTCATCCCCTACAATTTTTTAAAATAAATAAACTATCTAAATATCTTTGATACGTTGTATGAAGAGATCTAAACGTGATCTACCCACTGCCTGTGAAAGTCTGCTCGATTTACCCCTTTTTACAGAAGACAGTTTTCTGCGTGGTGCTTTTCTAAGAAAACAGGCATGATTTCTACAGAACAGCACAGTCCAAGTGAACTACTTTGTAGGCAGCAGATTGAAATATTAATAAACAGACTTAGAATTTTCTGAAATTGCATGCTTCTATGCAAACATGCTTTCCAGTTCGTGCAACAGAAACATAGTGCATTTTATTGCAGGGTGAAAACCTGCACTGCTTTTTGCAAAAGACTAGAATCTGGGTCTGCATCCATAATTAAAAAGTGTATAGTTGAATTAATGGACCTTTATTACTACCTAACAAACATCTTGTTTCACCATGCATCGGGTATATACTTTCTGATGCAAAGATACTCTTGAGTTTGATATTGCAATTAAGATATTTTGCTTGTTTTCTGCTCTATTTATACTTATATTTTTGTAATTGGTGCAAATGCTCTTATTAGTTTCTTCGGTTTTGCATCAATCAGAAAAACTCCTGTAATACACCAACCAGATGCACATACAGAGCATAAATATCCACTTAAAGTGGTAGAATACTGAGAAATCCGCTTTTTTGAATGGACCTATCACATTTCAATGTAAGTAGCTACTAAGCCTTTCTTTGGCTCTAATTGGTGTATATATGCAAAGTGTAAATTTTTTAGTGCAAAGAGCAAATAACTTCACCCACCTTCTTTGAAATTTAGGCTATTGGTGCTAACAAGCGAAGTAGACTAGCAAAATAGGACATTCTATTATGGCATCCAGAAAATTATGATTTTGTTTTAAGCATGTTAGAATATTATGCTAATTTCTCTGCCTTAAGAGCACAAATTTCTCTATATGGGCTAGAACTGTAGGGTATTGAGTCATTCGGGTTAAATCGGGTTTATTTTTGGCTAACACATTCTGAGGACTTTGCTTTATTTATGTGCTGTGCTACTTTACAGTCTATATTTTTAGCTTGTTTTTCTGGTTAAGCCTGGCTTTATGTATCTTTCTAATAGAGATACTGCCTGTTGTTTAAATCATGTACCAATGCGTTGGCATTCTGTCTATAGATAAAGAACAAAGATAAATAGAATGCAGCAAGATATTTGCATATTGCATATACTTAAGATAAGCTGCAGCTCACTAGAATTTCACTAGAAAGTGCTTATCTAAAATGAGGTATATTTAGGAAGGTTTTATTCATATTTGCTGGCGGTAGATGCTTTTTGGTGCTGTCTCTGTATATATCTATTTGTGCTGAAAACTATATATATCTATTTGTGCTATTATTGTTGTGTGCTGTATTTTACATGTTCTCTAGAGAGTATAAAACAGAAGTCATCTGATTTCTAATTTTACAAACCCATTTGAAGATCTTTATGCACTAGGGAATTGAAAATGCCCTTATATGTTATTGTATACACTATCTCTCTTATCGGCTGATGGTTCTTTAAATATATGCGTTTTTAGGCTTTTCCAAGATCTTTCAATATAAAAGTGAATAAACGCTACTTTCTAAAAAATGTGTAAGCGAAGAATAATTTTATTGAAATTATTTGAAAATAATTTGAAGAGAAGCCTTTATTATAATTAAGAAAAAAAACTCTTTAAAGTAGAGAAGTGTCTAATTCAACGCACTGCACAAAGCAATAAGATATATGCTTTAATCAAAAGAACACATTAGCACAGACTCTTAAGGTCTTTTATCATCCGGTTAAGCTTATTAATATCATTTTCATTTCTGCATATCTGGTCCTTCAGATTATTGAGCTTATTAATAACTTTCTCGAATGGAAGGGTTGATTCAACAAAAACAATCCATTTTTCTGAGATGTACTTAGTATCGCAGGCAATATAGAAGTTTCTCTTAATCAGCTCTATATTTGGATTTTCCTCTATGCAAAGATATACAGTGATTACATATCTCATATATGCTATTAGCTCAGATTTTCTTTCACAAGGGGTTTGTAATATTTCTCTATTAATTATGTTGGAATATTCCATGTTTTCATCTCTGAATATATATTTATAAATAACTCTATTTGCTGTTGAGTCTAGCAATGGGTGTAGATATATATCGTGTAAATTGATTAAAAGCTTCGTATGGTAGTTAATCCACCTTATGAAAATATTTAAATCACAATCCATTATGTAATTGCAGAAGTATTTGTTGTTTGAGCGCATGCCCAGAGCATTACATCTTCTTCCTGACAATTTTATATTCGGGAAGTTGAGGTTACTACCATTTGTATTGTTCAGGCCTGCAAAAAAAATTGAGGGAAGCAGCAGCCATTGAGTATTCCAGTTTCCTAGTTCTGAGCTCCCTAATATGTTGGAGACAAGACGAATAACAGGATGTTCTGGATATAGATTTTTTTTCATGCTGTATATGATGAAACAGGAGACAAAGTCCCTCTTATACGTTAAATCATTCATCTTCTTGATCAGCAACAGGCTATTGATCTCTGCGTAGTTATTTTCTATGGTCTTGCGAATCTGAGTCTTCAAAAACTTTTCGTTATTCTTAGGCGTGTTAATCTTTCTTGCTTCATACCCAGCATATATAGAGAATAGATTTTCAATAAATGTCTTTCTATTTCTACAGATAATTTCCATTTCATTCATTTTTTCTACTCGAATATCCTTAAATTCCATAGCAGCAGCCTTCTTATTAACAGTACTGTGTCTATTGGATATGCTTAATACTATCGTATTCTTAATTGAGCTGTGCTCAAATGTAATCGTAATATCTCCAGATATATCATATCTTCCACCATTACACTCCATGCTTCTAATCTTTGCAAACAATACTTGTACACCTTCTGTCTTAGATAGGCGTTTAAATAGCACTTCTGTGAACTTTTCAATTCTACCATGTAATTCATTTTTTAGTACTCCTTTCTGTTCCTTTAAGCTCTGTGCAAAGCCAAGTATTTTGTCTTTTTCTTCTCTAGGGGCATTTACTACTTCAGCAATAACCATGAGCATGTTTATAAGACCACAGTCTAACTCGTTCCTTCCCTTGCAGTATGCAATGCTAGGCTCATCTAGATCAGAAACAACTGTGCACCAATTCCTCTGGAACTTAGCCTTTGTTGTGTCAAATGACTTGTTCTCCTTTGGGGCAAAGAATTCTTCCAGACTGGAAGAGACATCTCCCATGTGGTCTGTCCGATATATTCCTTCTACAGGATCATATGCCATACAGCAGAAAAGAGAAAGAATCATGCACTCTACGCAGTTGCTGTAGTCTTGCAAATAGTTAGTAGAAAATGAGTTTGTTTTTCGGCTGTACATAGGAACAGATATATATGCAGGAATCTGCGTGCTATCAGTAAATGGAAAGGCCTTCTGCATATTCATAATATGCTCTACCTCCCTCACTAAGGCAATGCAGTCAGAACCTGCTTCAGTCCCAGCTGACTTAAACAGTCTGTCATACACAAAGTCATCTTTGCTTGGTGTCTCTGTCTTAGGTGCGTATTTCTCTGTCATTATGTGCACTGTCTGGATAAATTCTGTTGCACGCTCTGCACTCTCAATAAATCCAAATATGTACGACTGAATCAGAAACTTAAGACTATCCAAGAACTTCCCAGACATAACTTCTTCCTGTGAGCACTTGTCCTCCATCATTCTAAGTACTTCCTGATTGGCTGCATTCTCCTGGAAGAAGTTGATCAGTTGCTTAACCTTCTTCTGTTGGAATGTTTGTACTTTGTCTTCCACAGGGTTTAACCATGGAATAACCATGGGCACTTCAAAGTATATTTCATCTTTTCCATTTGTTTCATAGACCTTTAGTACGCTGTTAGTGACTTTAATGGGAATATTCACTCCTTCTGAGAAAAGAAGCAGCATAGCCAGAATTTTTAAAGAGTGCTTCTCTGTGGTCTCTGCCCGAAGGAACTGAACAAAGGACTGGTTTCCTCGTGTCTCAATTGTTATGTCGCCATTGGGTGATGGAAACAGCTCAATCAGATGATTGTGGTATTTCTCAGTGTACACATCCATTTTATTAGTGGATTGTTGTGCTGTGTACGCCCTGTCCTTTTGTCTATTTCGGGTATATAAAGCATCTTCATAAATATCCAAAGTATATTCATTGTCCTCCACAAAGTATTCTGTATTAATCTCCGGGGAAAAGAATCTTTTGTTATACATGCACTCTATCTTCTGGTAGATGAGTCCCCGTAGAAAGTTAAGAGGTCCTTCTGGGTTTATTTTTATAGAAGAAGAATCCGTTGTAATTTCAAATTTCTGAGTTAACTCCACTTCATCCAATGTTATGTCTGCCCTGCAGATGCCCGTAAGCAGAATGCCAATTAAGGCAACTGCCTTGATCAAAATAATGAAAGAACCCATTTTTAGAAATAAAATAAATCATTTTTCAATATATTAACAGATAGGTTCAGAAGAGTATTTATAAATTATTTTCCATTGACTACTTGCATGTTCATTAGTAGTTTCCACTGAATAAAACCCAATATAATATGTATATTCTAGCCATAAGAAAGTGGTCTAGAATAAAGCATATTACCATCATCTTATTAGTGTGTATTTCTATGTCTACACTGCAATACAGCCATTCTGCTTAGTGGTTTGCTTTTTTATTCATTTTTAGTATTCGGTTTCTCTTCCCACTCTATAAAAGTCTTCTTGTTTTTTGGTTTTCTAAACTCATTCCAAGCTAGTTATACACTAAGGAGACCGTGGCTCAGAGTAAAGAACTAGAAGATTTATCACAAGATAAGTATGCCTCTTCAATGTGAAATTGTCTTAGTACACCTCTTGCATAGCATGCCATCTTACAGAAATTCACTTAAGTTTATGTTAAACCATTATAAAAGTAGAGAATACAACAGTAGCACGAAACTCTTCAAAAATGCATAGTATGCCTGGATGTAAAATGAATAAGCATTTAACATAAGCATGCACTGTTAAAAGCTACTGCAATGGTTATAAGTCATTCTTTATGTAAATTCTATTTTAATCATAATATGGTATTTTCTGCATAAATGTAAAAGTTTTTTATCTAAGTTAATGAAAAGAACAAAACTCTTATCTACATTCTTGAAAATAGCAGGTATCCTGCAGGGAAGCCTAGTAAGCGCACAATTTAAAGCGTATAATGACAGAAATACAAGGTATTCTTATATAGACTCTAATACTCCCGTATTTATAAGCACAAATTTGGAAATAATAGACACACAACCAGATAGTTTATTGAATTGTGTATACAGTTATTGCATCGATAAGCAAGGACTTTTCCAGGAACATAATGACATTGTGCTTGATTTCCAGACAAATAAGCCCCTTAATGCCCGCGATGAAAGAGTTATATTCATGGGAAAATACTGCAATATATTTCAAGTACTATTCCCATTCACTAAGCCAGAATTCCCCATACAGAATACCAAGAAAGGATCTTTTTTTCTTTTCTTGGTGAGTCTTCAAGAGTCCAAGAATGACATTGCTTTGCTTATGTATCTTCTACTACTCTGTGAGGGTGTTGATATGAGAATGGACAAAATAGTCGATATGGAAGACTTGAAGAAAGAAGATATCACAGCCAGAGTAAACCATTTGAATATTATTTTTCAGTTAGGGAATAATATTAATACAGAAAAAGACACTAAGAAGAAACCCCAAAATAAAATGGCTACAGTAGATAGAATATATCTGCCAGTGTTTGAGCAAGTATTAGGGTTTTTCCAGGAATACAAAATACATCCAAAAGTAGACCTAAAAGGACCGTGTGATATGCCCATTCAAAAGTATAAATTGTTACAGCATATTCATCCAAGCACAAAGCTTCTAGTCCGAATGTACGTCTATTACTATTGCAATTATTTCAACTGCTGGGATGAACTTTTTAAAAATATCTACTTTATATTAAGGCCGTATTCAGACTATGCAAAGAATAACTCTTCTACTAAGCAGTCTGCAGATAAAGATTGTATAATTGTAGATGTATTTAAGAATGAAAATGAAGACTCTAATATTCAAGAAAACTCTAGTATACTAAGTTCTGAGGAAGGTGTTAAAAGAAAATCCATTAAAACACCTGCTTCTAAGGCTTATTATAGAATATTTAGGGAAACACTACATGAAAAGAGCAATTGTTCAAGTATGTTTAATAAGAAGTTCTTTACCCTTCTATATGCAACTCACCCAATTCCTTATTCTACCACGAACAATCTGCCATTTTACACAAAGACACCATCTGGCACTGCAGTAGACCAGTTTCCTTTTAGACAGTCTATTTATAGTAGCAAATGCTGTGATGAAAGTTTACTTGTGATTTTTTCTTGTCTTGCATACAATCCTGAAACCTTCAGTTATAATTATAATGGTGACTTTTATGGAGATAGAATATACAGTTTCTTAAAGAAATACAAAAGAATAACTGCTTCTCGTTGTAATAACCTAAATATGCACTGGTCTAAGGAAGTTATAAGCACGACCTTCAATAGGATTGGAACCACAGCCAAATCTAGGCTTAGAAAAGGGACTATTAATTTTCTAAACAGAATGCGACAACTAATGGATGGCCCAAATTGCAGACTGGGTGACACTTTAACCTTTCTTATACAAGAAACCAACAAAAAACCCATTGAACCAGATTATATTGAAAGGATACAGACAAAACTAACCACGTTTTTTAAAGGATATTCCACAAATAATAGTCTTACTGTTAGGGTTAAAAACCTCACTATAGCAAAAGTTGAAAATATGTTTGACTTTTTCGGGGATATTGAGCTGGAATATGAGCATAATGGAATATCAGGCGGAATAAATATAAATGTAGCACTAACTGGAGTAAAAGTCACTCTATTAGAGTCTAAGATTTCTAACCCTAAAAAAAGAAAAGAAGCCCTAGAAGAACTTCAGAAATTATGCTGGTACCCAGAGAGTGATGCAAAGAGTTTATTTATAGTACACACTAATACTCTAATACAAGAATGCAATTATTATCCAAAAAATACAACAGAACCAGTTGCAGGCCCTAGTGGTATATCTAATTCCAACCGAGCAACCAGAATCTAAAGATACAATGCTTTATGTCCTGTGATGTAATAAAATATTATTCATCTATATTCAGTCTCATGCGAATTTCTAAGAAATCCATATAACCCGAAATATATTTGCAGTCTAAAATATTTCTTGAATAGAATTATATGGTAGATATGTATTTTAGTGGTAATTTGTCTTGTATTCCATGTATATCTCAGTATTTTGTATTTTCTTGCTTTTTCATTCCCTTTATGCTTTATGTTCTGTCTGTCATCTTCAGAACTGTTTTTTATTTGTGCTATTTGTATTTTCGCCTTTTTGTTTTCATATGTCCGGAAGGGAAGTAGTGCACGGCTTGACTATTATTGGTGAGCATGGGAATAGAATAATAGGGAGTCCTTTGGTTATTTCGCAGCACCAAAGAGAAACAGAAAGAAGGATGTTTGAAAAGGCAAAGGAAGCAGACGACTCAATTATTTTGTTTGAAGATAGTCTTGTCTTGTACAAGATAGTAGGAGATTTATGCATCTTGCTCTATGCCCCTATAAATGAGAATGAAATTGCACTTTCAAATGCACTTGATGCCTTCTACACGGCAGTGATTAAAACAGTCAGTGGGCCACTTACACAGAAATCCTTAGACAAGCATTATGATGAGGTTTTTATGTTAATTGACTCTTTCATCTACAAATCCACTATTATCACAGATAGTTCTACTGACCTTATAAGCACCCTGCAAAGAAGGACATTTGAGGGCCTGGATGCAATTCCTATGCCATCAAAGCTCTCAAGTGCTTTTAAAAAGGCACAAAAGTCATTTGCATCATCCTGGTTTAAAAAGTAAATAAATTCACAGGCCAGGCTCTTTATGTTCTATTCCCTGGGTATTCTTCTTATTGAATACATCTGCAATATGTACACTCTCTATATAAAACCATATATTTATTCTAAGAATTCCTTATATCTGGATAATTTGACAGTTCTGCTCGTCTGTATTCATCAATGACATTCTGCACAGATATCCTGGCTGGCTCAAACTCATCTATGTACGCATCTCCTTCTCTCCTGTACATGTCCAGAAATGCATTTCTTCTCTTTAGAACATCGTACTGCGAGGATATCTTCTGCAGGGCTCTGGAGAATCCTGTGGTATTTGTGAGGAGCATGCCAGAAATACTCTTGCTTGGTGACTTTGATACTGCCACCTGGATATTTTGCACAGTCCATGGGGCAAACCTAATTACCTCTCTTTGCCGCATTCTTTGCATACTTTTTTCAATCTCCCCAGCATCTACGCCCATCATAATATTAACAGCAGCAATTACTCTGTTTGTTTCACTCTCTTCAAATCCCAGTAGCCCAGCCTTTGGGAGAACAAGTCTCCTTTGAACATCAACGCAAGTTATTTTTCTGACTGCGCATGTGCCTGCCCCAATGAATGGAGCATACGAAGGCACTAGAAAGTGACAGCCTGGAACAGGTGAGGCAGCTGATAGAAGCGTACTCATGTCACTGAATCTACTGCCAGGAAATCTCACAGTAACTGTAGATGCAGCTGCAACAGAAGATGCCAGTTGATTTGTATGTGCGACCGTTGGAGCAGACACTTTCAGGGCATCTCCAATTGCTGCCGTCAAAGACCCATTGTCCATCGAAATAACTCCATCTGAATTCTCTATCAACCTTCTTAGTGAGAGCATTGTGTTATATGGCTGGACAACAGACTCACTCACTTCAGAGTTATTTGGGAACACGGAAATAGTTTGAATAGTTTTCTTTGGATATTTTTCCCGGATTTCTTCAAGAAGATATGACCCTAGACCAGATCCTGTCCCACCACCCAAGGAATGGAAAAGAATAAATCCATCCAGGAAATTACTGCTCTCTGCTTCTTTTTGAATAATTTCCAGGATGGTCTCTCTGCTTTCTTTTCCTTGCTGGTATCCACTAGACCAAACATTCCCTGCTCCTCTGCTCTCTGCACCCATCCATATATTTTCTGGACTGAATAGATTTGGCTTACTATTTGTGATTGATGTGATTACACGGGGCTCTAAGTCTATTAGAATTCCTCTAGGAAAGTATCTTCCATCGTAAGATTCATAGAAGAATGCGTCCTTCCTATCACCTGCTGTCTGCTGCAGTACTTCCCCGTTGCTTGATATATTATGTTCACTGCACACTTTCTCCCAGAATTCACTTCCTATTTGGTTTCCACATTGCCCTACCTGCAGAGTTATTATGTTTCCCATAAAAATATTTTAGTTCTTTCTGTAGTTCAATAGACAGGTGCCCCTTCAAATAATATCCCAAGAGGCAGGAATTAATTATTCTTTAGGATATTTCATAGGAATAAGCCGTATTATCTGTATATTTATAAGATAATTCATATATTTATACTATAATTAGTGGCAACAGCAAGACATACACCCAGGAAAACCATAAAAATAACAGTCACTCAAGGCCTTCACAGAAATAATACTCCTTTGACAACTACCCCTATTAGAATCTAAAATACTACTATCTCTGGCTGGAATATTGCCCATTAAGGCATGTTAATTTGGATAAAATTATCTCTAAATGACTTTGTATTTATTAGTATCTGGTGCATCTTATTATCTATCTATATAATTCAGGTTTAGATATATTTATATTTGGGTTATACTGGTGAACTGTTATTTTTCTCTGAATTAATTAATTCTTTAATCACCTGCCTACAAATATTTAATGAAAATTAATACTTCACTTGAAATAAACTGGATCTAAGACAAAACAGTAGAAATGTGCTTCTTGAGCAGAATATGAATATGAGATATAAGCACTAAAAGTCATCCAAAGTGTGAATTTTCTTGTACACATTTCACTCTAGTGCATTCTAGTACAGTTCATTCTTTAGTAAATTTCACTCTAGTACACTCTAGTATATTTCATTCTAGTATATTGCATTCTAGTACATTACATATCTTTCATTCTAGTACACTCTAGTACACAATTTCACATCTTTCACTCTAGTGCACTTTTACATTTTAGTAAACTTCATTTTAGTACATTTGACTCTAGTACACTCTAGTAAACTTCATTCTAGTGAATTTTGAATGAACTTAATTGAAAGCGTATATAGTACATTTTATTCTTCTGCATATCTCTTCTACATATCTCTTCTACATATGCCCCTCTACATATATCCTTATATTATGCTGTATCCCCAAGAGACAGTGGTTTCCTTCTATTATCCTTCTTTTCCATATATCTTTCTTAGTTTTCTCCTTGGAAAAAGAATGCTGCAGAGTACGTATGAGAGTCTATCCAAAGGCATAATGAAAAAGATCTATGAAACTATAGATCAAGTAGTAGACAGTGTCTCCTTAAAGGATAATGTAATTATAGTTGAAGTCCCAAAGGCAGGCATATTCGTAATAAACAGGCAACCATCAAAAGAAGAAATCTGGTTGTCATCACCTCTCTCTGGCCCATACCACTTCGCTAGAAAGAAGAACCAGTGGCTAGATAGAAATGGAAATAGTCTTCTTAAGATTATTTCAAAAGAAATCCTTAATGAACAAAGTCTAATTGAATAACTATTTATTGTGTCTTTGTCTTTACATTCATGCGCCTAAATAGCTCATAGTATGCTGTGACTGGAATAATTAGCATAAGAATAAATGCTTTGCACCCAAAGAATACACTAGATACCTTTATACCATAGAATGTATATAGAATATCTATTATAACCCGAATTATCCCTCTACTCTGCAAATCTATTCCACTCTCCATTATTTCAAGGCCCTTGCTTGTTTTAATGTACTTCGGGTGCACTAAGTATGCAAGAATTCCTAGCACCAGAGACTCAAATACTACAGTAACCACTAAGGGTCCACTTACCAAACTCTTTCTAAATATTCCATTCCCAAGTACTGCACAGATACTCAATACTAATGCACTCCCAATTAGTATTTTCAGCTGCTGTGAATTTCTTTTTATTCTTCTTTTTGTTGACTCAGATGCCATTCTAAAATTGTCTCTTTAAATTTTTTATATGAAGCCTGTCCAGTTTACTACTACAGGCCTGTCTTCATTGGAAAAGAGTCTTATCATAAGGCTATTCAAAGGCACAGAATATATCCTGGAGGAAACAATGACATCAAGTATTTCGTATCTTTTATCAAATAAAAGTACATTTACAGAGAAGAGAATTCTTGCTGAGAGGTGGGGTATTCCTGTGATTAGCATTATGTGGGTGTATAAGTCACTGTCTCAAAAGAGCATCTTGCAGTTTAAATTAAGAAAGTATGAAGGATGCGTCTTCTGTACATCTGGAATTACAAATGACTTATTTATAAACTATTATAGATTGCATGGTGCATACCACTCATCAGTTCTCACTCGGTACTGTGACTTTCTGGTGGTTAATTCATTAGAACAAGATACTGATAAGATTATGTATGCGAAAGAGTGGAATATTCCAATTATCACAGCAGAGACAGTCTTTGATGACAGAATTACATTCTTCATGAAGACCATACAGTACGAGAGTTTTATTAGTGAGCCTCTTACGGATGAAATATTCAATGGAAAGATATTTTACTTTGAAGGAGAGACAGAGATACATAAATTAGTACGGCGGCTGATAATTGAGCATGGTGGGAATAGAGTTGAGGAACCAGGGCCTGATGTAGACTATTCAATCTATTTTGGGAGTGATGGAAAAGGAAGGAATCTTGTGTGGTACCAATGGATCTTAGACAGTGCAGACCTAGGGACCCTTCTGTCCTCTGAAGGATACGAAGTGCATCATGCAGAACTTCCTTCACTTCCATTGGAAAATATGATTATTTTCCCTATAGTCTGCAAAGAAGAAGGTCTTAGAACAAAAAACAAAGTGAATGCCCTTGGGGGTGAAGTGTCGATGCAAATAAGCAGCAAAATAACCCATTGCATTGTTGAAAGGAAAAGCAGACAGCTTCAAAGCAAGATGCAAGTATACATGAAGACGTACAAAATACACGTGTGCTTTTTGGAGTGGCTGAACCAGTCTATATACTATATGAAAAAACTAAATGAAAATAAGTTTGAAATGCCGGTGGGCCTTAAAACTATCCCGGAATCAGTGATGGACAGGACGGAAATGCGAAAAAGGGCATCTGTCAAATATATGCCTGGAAATCTTGATGGATGGAAGGTTCAATTTACAGGCCTAGTGGACACTCTGAAGGAACAGGCAGTTAAAGTACTGCAGGAGAAAGGCGTGGCAGTAATTGACTCCCCAGAGTACTCGCCAGAATGTACTCATTTAATTGTAGGGGCAGTGAATGTGTCATTGAAATTCCTGTGCGCAATCGCATGCGGGGCAGTTCTTATGGACTATCAGGTCATTGATGACTTAAAGCAGAATATCTACACGGCAGAGAAGAGCTACAATTTGGAGACAAGAAATATAAAGATTGATGCCCCAAGGAACGAGAAGATTATTCGAAAATTAATCAGGGCAGCTCCTGTATGGAAGGCCAAGAAAGAGAAATGCAAGAAAAAGGCATTTACAGGCTGGAGAGTACATATACTAGCGACCAAGGACACAGCCAGGATAGAACAACTAATTGAAAATGGTGGAGGTGAAGTGGTAGTCCATGGGGGTGATGAAAATATTCATAAAAATAGTTTCTATTTTGTGGATGCTGCAACCAAAGTGCCACCGGAAATACCGCCTGCACAAATTATTGAAATGAAAGATATCATAGGACATCTAGCACAAGCTAAGCAGATTGGATAAATAAATAGATTATATTATCCTTATATAATATTCTATAGAGATATAGGATTCTTGTGGATTTTAGTCAGGATAGAGATCTTTATGACTAAAATCAAGAATTACTGTTTTCCAAGTTGCAACAAAATACTTATATATTTTAAAGAACTCCATTGTATATGCTGTTTATTCCCATGTAAATCTGTTTGTTCATAGGTTTCTTACTCCTTCTACTCTTCCCACAAGAATTTTATAGTTCTCCTTATGTTAATAGAATATATTAAGGTTTTTTATAATTATTTAAATATAAACCTGTTCATTTTTATTTTCTTATCTTTACGAGTGTGAAGGTTTTAAAAGTTTCAGATACCCAGAATATAATCAAAATTAAGATAAAGTGGTAGTTAAGTTATAGATACCCTGAAGAAAGTACTATAAGAAAGACCCTTATAAAGAGTAAATAATTAGTAGAGACAGTATATCCTGTGGGTAAAGTATTCATGTGATTTATTTAAATTTGAAAGATTCTACTGTACCACAGAGAGCACAGTATAGTCATCACTTGTGTATTATGAATTATCTGCAGTTTCCTTCTTATCTTTAAGATATTCTAGGATCTTTGGGATAATCATCTTCCCTACAAAGAATGTATCTGTCTCATATAGAGTCAATTCCGGGTCATTGTTTATCTCTCGCTTAGAGACTTCTTTCCCATCAAATAATATTTTCTGTGCAAAGTCATTGCCTGGGGGTGCATATATAAAGAACTCTCTCTTACCATTTGCAATGGAGTTTATAATGTAGAACTCATAATTTCGACTCTTTCTGAACTCTTCTATTTCCTTCAAAAATCTCTCTTTTCCATCCCTTTCTATCCACTCATTATAACCGTATTTAACTGAACATATTCCAAAAGACCTTTTTGATTTGTCTGGATATAAATACTTCTTATTCCGCATTCCAATAATAATCCGAGTACTTCCAGTGCATTTTGCTTCTTCCTTCTTTTTTATTGTAGAGTGTATGGCTTTCGCCTTGTCTATAGGTACTTTTGTCATTTTTAGTATTCCTTCAATCGCAGATATATCTAATTTATGTGTTCTTTCCGTTAAGAATGACGTGTCTGTAAGGATAGGGATACTTAGAAGAAACATAAACTGGTAATTTCCCGGGTTCAGATCAATTTCTGGCTTATAATACATCTGTATATAGTGAAATATTAACGTACAGCAGGAACCAGCATGCAGGTCAATCCACATGCCTTGAACATGAGGAAATACTCTTTCTTCCTCTATTATACTTCTGTGATCAAGAATTCTCTCTACATGAAAATTTTTGTTTTGAAGAAGTTCTTCTTCTGGGTTACTAAAATCAACAAGAAATGCATTAATTTCTGTTTCTTTAACGGAAATAGAATCTCTGCCTCTTACAAGAAAAATGTCTTTTCCTTTTGTCTCCAAAAAAACCAAGTCATCCAAGGATAAGCCCATCTGCTTAGTCACATAGCACAGGTCTTCTTTGTATTCAAATAATTCTCTTGAAATATTTACCACAGGAACTCGATTCTCCATCAGACCCAGCACACAGGACCCAATGAATGAATCTTGGTCGCACCCTGTATTCCCTAACGTAATCATGATCTTACCAGTTCCCTTGTAAATCTTGTATATTTCATCAAATTTACGTGCAAGAGTGCATTTTTGTAGGATTTCTTCTAGTTTATGCATGAATTTGCACTTAAGAAAGGCTTTTATACTAAGCAGGGGAATATACGTTGATTATTGGCCATATATTCACATAAATAATTGGCGATATAGGAATATATTTTGGTCTAGAGGTTCTTTTGAACTGCAAGCCCATTAATGCACCAGTCTTTATATTAGTCTAAATTCGGGTTATATCGGGTTATATCGGGTTTATATTCGGGATATATTAGGGTATTTCAGTGAGTTTTAGTCTATATTTCAATGAGATATTTTTATACTCAGAATTCTATTGGTCTCTCCCTTGCCATAGACCAATTTATAGAATAGATTTATAGAGTACTCTAGAGCCTTTGTTTCTTTGAATTTTCTGTAGGAAAATCACATGAAATATAGACAAAAAGACAGTCTATTTTACACAAAGAGTTCAGCAATTATATACATACAGAGTATACAGACTTGACTTCTTAAAAGGAGCCATTGTTAGAGTTTAGTATTTATTGAGAACTCAACTCTTTAATTATTTTGATTTTTAAGTTAATTTTGTCATTTATCAAACTGTTACTAATTAAAACTAAAGATAAAAATTCAGTTAAAATTACCACTATATAGACACTAGATACATATAATATTAATATGCCATCTATCAAAGTAAATGAACAAATATTAATTTGTTATTCTAGCCAATATAATCCATGAAATTATATAATTTTCTGAAAATATAACGTACACCATAAGCACTACAATTTTAAATATACTCGATAAGATATGACTTAAATTGCATATATATGAGTTTATACAGTATTTTTACCTTTCCCCAAGCAGTATACCATAGAGACTACTTATTTCTTTCTGTTAAAATTGAAATTAAAATATTTATTTTTTTTATTTTTTATCCCCTGGGCTTAAAACCTCACTCTCCAAGACATAACTGAGATGATCAGCATGCCCCTGCGCAAGGACGGCATTTTGCTTTGAGAAGTACAGGGGAAACCCTTTAGTGCTTAATATCCTTATTTAGTCTCAATAATTATATGTACCTTTGTGGTTGTAGCATAACTTAAGTCAGAAATTAGCTTAGGCGTAATAACAATTGCTTGTTTATCACTGATTGACTTATCTCCAACCAGCATACTATGGATTGTTCTTTCATATCCTGCATCCATTCCTTGATTTATTTCATCCACCAGCAAGAACGGGGCATCAGATAGTTTCTGCATAGAAAGAAGGTATAGAATAATGGAAACTGCCTTTTCACCTCCACTATGCCGTCCTGCTGAGAGTACTTCTAGTTGTCCTTCTGTTCTAAATTGCACCTTCAGGACTAATTTCCACCTACGAGGAAATTCGCAGTACTCTGCATGTACTTCAGATCCTATCCCAGCTGCATGGAAGAGAGAAGTGGCTTTTTCATTGATATTATTGATTAATCTGTCTATTTCCACTCTAAGTTCTGTTTCTTTCCTGGTCTTAATTATCTCATGTTTCTCTTGTTCTGACTCTTCTCTTTTAATTGATCTTTCCATCTGCTGCAGTTGTAGTTTACAAGTCTCATACTCTTCTATTGCAGAGTAGTCTACTATGGATATTTCTGCCTTTGCCTTTTCTTGGGCCAGCATTGAGGTGAGTGTCTTTATGCAGGTTGTGAGTGATTTTATTTTACTTTTCTTGTCCTCTGTGTCTATGGTGTACGTTGCATCTGCTTCTGCCTTCTTTCTGGTTGCTTGTCTTTTTAATTCTTCAATCTCTTCTGATGCCTTTAATATACTACTGTGGTCTTCCTTTAAGGCCTGCTTTCCATTAAGTATTTCTGTTTTCTTCTTATTCAGGTCATCGTACTGGGTCTCCATGATTCTTGACTTCTGGGCTAACTCCTCAATACTGCTGTAGAGAGCAGTTAGTGGCAGGTTTTTCCAGAAAGGACCTTCTTCCTTCTTTATTCTTCTTAAATCTGCCTCTATTCTTTCTTGTTTCTCATTCAAATCTGCACTTTCTTTTGAAATTTCTTCCATTCTTTCTTTGTATGCTTGTTCTTCTCGCTTCAATCTTTCATATTTCTCTTGCTCCATAAGATCTGCTTCTTTTATTTTCTTCAGTTCATTCAGTCTTTTTTCAATTTGCTCCCTCTTCTGTAGTACGTTCTTCCTGTACTCTGTTCTTTTTTCTCTTTCCAAAATTAACCGTTTTAATTCTTCTTTTTTTTCTGTTAGATTATATGGCTTTGAAAATACGTCAATTCCCTTTGATATTGGATATATAGTGAGTGTTTCATCCTTTGTGTACTGTGATCTTCTAATTTCAACTACCCTTTTGTTCGATATTATTCGGGTTATCTTCCTGTACTTACCAAAGAATTCATGTTCATCAGAAAGTGACAGTTTTGTAACAGGAATATACGATAATTTTGAGAAAATATTCAAGAATTCTTTCACTGCATCTGGTGCCTCAATGCACTCAGAGAGATAGACCATTTTATATTTTTCATCCAATGGAACTGACTGCATCTTTACTGCTCCTTCTGTACTGTTAATCTGTCTTTCTGTTACATTAATTGCAAGACCTCTTTTATCTTTGAATTCCTGAATGAACTCATGGAATGAATCTTTTGAGTGACAGACAAAACACGTCAGTGCATGGACATTCAACTGACTGGAGACTTCTTCTTTATATTCGTCCTTTGTTATCTTCATTGTTAGAATTGCAGGCAGTGTCACATCCCATTTCTTCTCACTTTTCTTCAATATTTCTACTACAGTGTATGTATCTCTATGCATGGCCTTAAGGGTTTCCATCAGTCTTTCTTCTGCTTCATCTCCTTTTTTCAGTTCTATCTCTAGATTCCTTAATTCAGATGCCTTTAAAGCAGATTCTATCTGCCATGAACTATCTTCCATCTTACTACGTTTATGTTCATCATCTAATCTACTGTACTCTTCTTGTAGATGACTAGTTAATTTTATCTTTGGGATTTCTATCTTTCCATTTCTGTTGGGTACTGGCATCTCTACTTTCTCTTTGGTTAGACGAGATATTCTACCTTTTATCACATGAATTTCTTCTTCTACTAGTCGTTCTTTTTCTTCACTTCTTCTGATCTCAGAGATATTCTGTGTGAATGCTGAGATATCCACCATACTCTCAATCTCTGCTTTTATTCTTTTTATTCTATCAGTCTCTGCTGCATATTCTGTCTCTAGTACATCTATTCTTCTCTGTTGTTCTTTGTATATTTCTTCTTCTTTCTTTAGTTTTTCCCTTAGTTCATCTCTTTGGTTCTTTATTGTCTGATACTCCACCCACTTAATTTTACTTTGCAGCAAGCTAATGTGCTCCTTTCTCTCCAAGAATTCTTTTAATTTCTTCTGTTCTTCTTCAAGTCTTTCCATCTTCTGGTGTAGTTCATTTCTTTGTGATATTTCCTTCTGTAGTTTCTTTTTGTAATCGACTAATCCATCTGAAATTTCCTCCAATTCCCTTTTCTTCTGCAGTAGATCTGGCTTACATGCAGTTAAGGTTGTCTCTAATTGTTCTTCTTCCGTGAGAGTAGAGAATTCAGTGACTTTATCTTGAGGCAGAAATTGCCCAAGATTATTTATTTGGATACTCAGGGCTTCTGTTATTTCTTTCACTTGGTTTAATGTGGCAGGTATACTATTTATCTTATACGATGATCCATTTAGTGTTATGGTTCTGGTTATAATTATGTCTATTACTCTGTCTTTCCCGTTGATTTTTACAATTTTAGAGACTTCACTCCTTCTGTCTGTCCTAATAACAAGTTCAGAGACAGCCTTTGTCTCTCCGTACTTTATAAGCTCATGTACACCCAGAGTCTTACCCATGGTTTTACTGGTGCCCCCTAGAGTTAATGCAATTGCACCTGCCACTGTACTCTTACCAGAGCCATTCAATCCTGCAATTAAATTCCCATGCGGTGAGAAAATAAATCTAGTATTCGCGTACTTCTGGAAATTCACTAAACTCAATGAGTGCAAGAAAGTGTTTCCCATGTGCAAAAATATTTATATTTGTTTTTATAGAAATATTCAGCTGGAAATCAAAAATATAATAGAGTAGAAGAGAGATATTTCTGAATGAAAATTAACGGAAAATATACCTGATATAAATTATATTTTATATCTACAGGAATATCCACTCAAATTAATAAGAGTGACTTATTTTATAGTAGTATAAGGACTATTTTATTCTATTATATTTGAAAATAAGTCTTATTGACGTGACTAAAGGGGGTGACAAGCTAGTCTGGAGATACTAGTCTAAGATGGTTAGATAGTAGTTGTCCAGTGAGTTATATTATCATATTTTTTCAGTTGGTGACTAAGACCTGTTGCATACTTGTTGGATGTACTTCTTACTGTTGACATGTTCTGCCTTTTCAGTATTGTTCTTACTATCTTACTATTATATAGTCAGTCTCTGGTATACAAGGAATCTTCTGGAAGTTGAATTTCTCATTGATGGACTCTTGTGGCTTCAGAATAATGAAAGTGGTATTTTTACCACACTTATTTAAGAAGATATTCTACTAGTATACTATATACTGGGTATAACTAAAATAGTTAAATTATTTGTGAGTTTTTATATAGTATGAAAATATGTTGAAATTAGTCCTTTTGTGTTCTAGTTTTAGAGTGCATTATAAGATGTAAATATGTATATATATTAACCCACATACTCCTAGACTAATTAGTACTATTATTCGGGTTATATCTGTATATTTTTGAAGGTCTTTTTAGTAGAGACTTTACCATGAAAAATAAGCACTAGTTGATCGAACTGGAAATAAGCGAATCAAAGAATATTACTCCTTGATACAGAATTTCATGAATATTTGGCTGCTCCTATAGAGTGAAAATTAATACTGCATTTAAAATGGCTTTTTTTGACCAATTATTCTCTTCCTGTGCGAAATATTTCCTATGAAAAATATTCAATTGGGCAGAGAGAAGAAGGCCTTTGGTCCATAAGGAATTTGAATGATTGGTCTACCCCAGAATAAAATACTCCTTATACTACGTCCAAATAGAAGATATGCCTCCCTTCGACAACACTGCCTCTGGAGATAAAACAAATCTAAAACAAAGTGTTTCAGAAGACCAAAAGCACGTACAACTGGAGGAAATAATTCTCAAAAGCATAAATGATCAGGAAAGTCTGTTTACACGTGCATTCTTCACGGAACAGCCTAAATATGAATATACAGACACATATGCCAATGATATAATTGATATGTGCTCAGCCTACAACCTAGACGACATAATGTACAATCTTCCAAACATAGGTGTAGACAGGTTCGTGCACAGTTCATTAATTCATGATGACCGGGAGAAGGAAGACCAAATATTCAAGGCAAAGTGCCGTCAGAAGCACATGCCAAAAAGAGATGGCGAAGAAAATAGGCCATTCACCTGTACGTATTCGAATTGTCATAAGGCATTCAAGCGGTTTGAGCACTTAAAGCGTCATTACCGCATCCATACTGGCGAAAAACCCTTTAAATGCACGGTATACGGCTGCAATAAGTCATTCTCAAGGTCTGACAATCTTATGCAGCATGAAAAAATACATATAAACAACCGAAAAATGTAGCACCAATGGATGATGCACTAATGTTTCATTTTCGTATGGTAGGTTACGTCGATTCTGAGAAGAACATCTATCCTTGGAGGTGTTCATATTGTGAATAAAATTAAAGAATCTTTTCTAGTTATCAGGTGATAATTTTTGTTATCTGCAGGAATAAACGGTTTATTCAATAATCCTAACGGATTTTGCTATTTGAAGATGCATTCTCAAATGTATCTGGTAAGAGATCATTTTGATTCAATCAAATTCTTCCATGGAGATTGTCAGTTACTGTCTCATTACCCAGTTTGTAAGCAGTTTGACTGGTCTTCCAGTGGCACCCTTTCCATGCAGTTCTGGTGTCAGGGTATTGAATGCTACGCCTGCTATGTCAAGGTGTGCCCAAGGTGTCTCCTTAACAAACTCCCTCAGGAAGAGTGCTGCTGTAATTGATCCTCCTGCTGGTCCCCCGACATTCTTTAAGTCTGCAACCTCGGATGAGATCAGGGACTTGTACTCGTCTGTCACAGGCAGTCTCCACAGCTTATCCCCCACCTCAAAGGACGTACTAGCCAGGGACTCAGCCAGTTCGTCTGAATTACTGAATAGTCCTGCCATGACAGGCCCAAGTGAGACTGTAATTGCACCTGTTAATGTGGCAATATCAATGATCTTGACAGGATTGAATTTCAATGCATGATCAAGTGCATCAGCCAGAACTAATCTTCCTTCTGCATCTGTGTTATCCACTTCCACACTCTTCCCTGCACTCCCAATATGTACATCTCCTGGCTTGGTTGCACTCCCGGATGGAAGGTTCTCTGTCAGAGGGATAATCCCAACTACATTTACATTCGCAGACAACCTGGCAAGTGCACCTATTGTACTAACTACAGAAGCACCTCCTCCCATGTCACCCTTCATGGCTGCCATCTTAGCAGAAGGCTTTAAGCTGATACCACCTGAGTCAAAGGTAATTCCCTTTCCAACCAAAGCAATACACTCCTTCCCGTCTTCCTTGCCCTTGCTGTAGGAAATCTCAAGAAGCTTAGGCTCTTCAACAGATCCATTCGAGACCCCTAAGAAGAGATTCATGTTCATCTTCTTTATTTCATCCCTTCCATATACCTTTACAGTTACATCCTTTGGGAGATATGCCTTAGAGTATTCCACGAATAAGGTTGGTGTCATTTTATTGGCAGGCGTATCCACTAGGAACCTGGCAAAGTTCTGGGCCTCAGATACTTGTATGGCCTGTAGTACATCTATACTTTCTCCTGTATACACTAGTCTCAATGGAGTATTCTTCTTGCTGTGCAGTAAATCATATTTATACGATGAGATAATAATACCTTCTACTACCCAGGGTGTAATTACAGACTCTTTTTCCTTGTCAATTACCACAAACTCAACCTCTTCCTTCAATAGTCTTCCAGTTGCCTTGGCTGCTATGCTTCTGATTTCCGTCAAATTGTTCATTTTATCCTCTGTTACTTTGCATAGAACACAAACTCTCTCGTTATATACAGTCCACATATTAGATGGATTACCAGGGAGTACAGATGCAATTGCCTGGATATCACTGGGTAACTCACTTATTTCTTTAAAAAGTATTATTTCCCCTTGTTTTCCTTCTTTTATTTCTGTCTCACTTCTGCAGCATATTCTCTTCCAATCTAAATCCATTAATATATAAAAATAAAAATACTTTTATGCTAAATTAACCTTAATATACATATATTTATTTAAGTAGACAAGAAGATAGTAGGTAGATAGTAGTATAGGTAGTAGTATAGATAGGGTAGTAGTATAGATAGTAGTATGGGCAGTAGTATAGATAGGTTAGGTAGGGTAGGTAGATAGTAGTATAAATGGATAGGTTGGATAGTAGTATAGATATTAGTATAGGTTAGATGGGTAGTAGTATAGGTAGGGTAGTTGTCAAAGGGGTTTTATTTTTACCATATACTTGAATATCTTTGGTTCCTGTAGTATTTCTTATTAGTACTGAATATATTTCTATTGAGAATATTTTACTCTAGTTCTATTAATATTTTCACACTAGTATATGGTATTGGTATAGGAAGAATCCTTCTGGAGAGTGAAATTGAAATTAAAATTAAAATTGAATATTAGCTTACTAGTACTACAGACTGCAGTCAATATATATATGTAGATATATGTCTTAGTATAATATATGCCTTAGTGAATTCCCTCAAATATACCTAGATATAAGTACTTCTGGTTTATACTTGCATAATTTTATTTTTCGGTTATATTGAAGTATGTTGTGATTTGTGAGTTGCTTTTATTTTGTCTTGGAATTAGTTTTATTTTATTCTGGTCACTGCTGCTTCTAAGTATCTTTAATTTCTTTTCACTTTATTTCTCTTTTTTTTCATGAAAAAAATGGGAAAAGTCTGGCCAGGCGAAATATTAGAGTACACGGATGACTGCCTAGAAGGACATGGAATATATAAAGAATTAGACAGTAAAAATGAAGAAATATTTGTTTCTAGCATAGCAGGCACTGTAAAACAAGTAGATAGACTAATAACAGTTGAAGCAAATACGTACTGGTATACTCCTGGGGTAGGAGATATTGTAGTAGGAAGAGTCACTGGCATAGCAAATAAAAGATGGTACATTGAGATAAACTCAAGACAGGAGGCAATTTTACTCCTTAATGCGATCAGTCTCATAGGGAATGTTCAGAGAAGAAAGGGTGAATTAGATGAAATAATGATGACTGAGTACTACAGCATAGGAGACATTGTAATAGCAGAGGTGCAGTCAACAGGGAATAAAATACAATTGCACACAAGAAGTTCCAGATATAGAAAGATATCCTTTGGGGTTCTGATTAAGCTAGAGAATATATCATCTGAGAATGGAGTGCAGTACCACAAGGAGAAGATCAATGGGAAAGAGGTTGAAATAGTCATAGGCAAGAATGGATATGCTGTAGTACATAGTGATGATCACACTGCTCATGCAGAGATAAAGGAAGTGGCACTATCACTATCCAACTATACATAAAATATAATGAAATCTCATAAACTTTCAATAATATACAATTAGATATATCTAGATAGAGAGTGACTTTATTGTCTCTTTTATAGGGATGGTGTCTAAATAAAAGTCCTTTTTAATGTATTTATTGTGCTTTGTATATACTAGTATACTAGTCATATAAATGTCTGTTGATTTTCCTGGTATAAAATCAATTTATAACACAGTGGCAGTCAAAGAGACAGAAGTATTATAGTCTCTATAAGGAATACTGTTGATCTTATTGTTTTGTTCTTTGTGATCAGTAGATTTTTATAAGTATCCTTTATAAAGTATCTTAATCAATAGATATATATTTCATTAAAAATCAGTTTATAACATACTATATTTACTGTAGTATTTATATCTTTATAAGGCATAAGACACAGAGATAGATGGAATATTTCCTTTATGTAAATTTCTACTAGGTTTCATAATATTCCCTTATACTGTATTATTATACAGTAGTACATACTATTCTAATTTTCTGAATATTTCTAGTTGAAAATAAAATATTAACTCTCTTTTTTCTTCTGAAGGCTTTCATTTTCATTTTAAAGCGAGGAACTAATGAAGAGAGAAAAAATAAAACCACGGCAAGAACTAAAATAGAAATGCACAAAATTAAATAATAAGTACTTTATTAACAAGAATACCATAAGATAGAGTATTTATTGAAGACCCAGGACTGCTCTGATTCTTCCTTGAGCTCTTTCTGCTTTAATCACATCAAGACCACCTGCTAATTCATGGTTTATGTAGACCTGCGGGTATGTGGGCCAGTCTCCATATTCCTTGATACCTTCCCGTACTGCATCCGTCTCCAAGACATTTACACTTTTGTAGTCTCTCTCTGGGGAAAGACCTTCTTCCTGGAATATCCCAAGAAGTTCTTTTGTGAACCTGCATTGCGGCCGGGTAGGTGTTCCCTTTATGAATATCACTCTTTTTTGCGTCTTTATCAGATCTATAGCTGCATCTAGTTGTTTTTTGTTGAATTCTCTTTCAATCTCTTGTACTGCAGCTATTTCCTCCATAGAGAAGACAGATCCATACGCGAGTATGCATGGGAGTGAATCTATTTTATAAAGTTTCCTAAGGGTTCTCTCTAAGTCTGGTTTTCCCTGCAGATTTAACTCATTAAATGTGAACATTTCATCAGTCACTTCAAATTCACCGTAGTACAAGACGATAATAGACTGTTCCACCAAGGACTTTATTGAATTTTCATTTGAGTTTTCTCCCATGGGATAAAAGAAAATTCTCTTTGAAAAATATTTCAGAGAGAATGGATGAGCACACGACTAGAACAATTCTTATCACAGACTTTCCAAAAAATATAGCACATGCGCACTTACTCAGGATCTGTAAAACAGTTGGAGCAGTAAAAGAGCACTTTGTCATGAACAACAAGCACTCAGTCTTTTTTGTCTCATTCTATGACTTAAGAACAGCAAAGAAGGCAAAGGATGTGCTTTCAGGGGAAAAGAACGGGTTTACAGTGAAATATGCAATATCACAGCGAGAAATCCCAAAAGGCAGCGACAGCTGCACAGAAGACAAGAACCAAGGCAGTGTGGTCTATATGGCAAACGAAGCAGTAGAGCCAGAAAACCAAGAAGAAGTCATGGATAGTATTAAGAAAGGAAAAGAACACACAGTCAGGTTCTACAACTCAAAAGAAGCCTTAAAGTTCTTGAACTCCTTAAAGACAGAGCACCCAAGGAGCCAGCCTAAGATAGTATGGGACAATGACCTAAGGAAGAGAATAACCCTACTTAAGGCAGCAGAGGAAATTGTAAAGACAGCACCAGCCGGGTTCTTCAAAGGAGTCTCAGCAACAGAACAACCAATGAAGAGGCAAATGGAACAAGAGAATGGACCTGGCACAGAGACAATGAAAAGAACAAAAATGTCAACAAATTGGATGCTTGCATTATTTGACAGTTTTATCACAGAGAATGCAGATAGAATCCTAGCAAACCTAGGATAGACTATCTCGGTACAATCTAAATTGAATCTTGCACTGCCACCCTTAAGAATATTTACACTAGAATGAGAGATAGAACAGAAGACTGTAAATAAAGTGAATTTCAATGAATATATAAAGATATTACTGCAAGAAACCCGTTATTACCAGTGCATAAGCTGCTAATAAATGAAATATTGCCAGTAATAGGCCAGGAATTGCTTCAGTATAGAAATTTAACTGAAAAAATATTTTGATTTTATCGAAATTTAACTGTAGAAATGTTTTGATTGAAATATACCTATTTACATGGAGATAATAACGTATAAATACAAAGATATACTGAGATATACAGAGATATGGTTATTTTGTATCCATGTAGAAATGATTTTATTGTAAGATATTTTTATTAAAGAGATGGGAACCCTGCTAGGGTCTTCTTTGATTCATTGTATCTTTCAAGTACTTCAGATGTACCTGCCAGACTATCTGATATCTGCACACCTGCCTCTTTAAAGAGAAGCAATAATTCATTCCTCTGGTACT
This sequence comes from Nematocida ausubeli, assembly GCF_000738915.1. Taxonomy (NCBI): domain Eukaryota; kingdom Fungi; phylum Microsporidia; genus Nematocida; species Nematocida ausubeli. Next base: position 543,967 of record NW_026515636.1, read on the forward strand.
CCTTTAAGTCAGCGCATATTTTGAAAAACCCGTCTTTCATTGTGCTTAAGTCCCCTAGTCTAGAGCTTATGAAGAGAAGCAAAGAGAGTGTTAATTCATCATATGATAATACCCTGGATTTATGTCTTTTTTTAGATGCACCACTTGTCTTTATATAAAGGTACTTTGCTGCATCTATGACCACCTGAGAAGAAGACTCTTTGAGTTCTTTCTTAGAGAAATCTCTTATTATTTCGATTGTTTTATCTGTAAGGAGTGCCTTATCCATTGCGTATGTCAAGACCCTAATGATAAATACTTTCATTTTATCATCAATACTTGCAGCAGATGGAAGTTTTGTCAAGGCAGTTATGAATCTGTCCGTTATTTTCATATCTTTTATTGAGATAATAAAATCAAAAATCATTTTTCGTCTTTTTTCATCTACATTTTTACCTTCTTTTGATGATTTATGGTACGTTCTTGCATTCTTTAGTTCTTTATGCATGTCAGTCCCAACTCTTTTAAAGACAATTTCCTCAGAAACCTTATATTCTTCTTGTTTTGTCACAGGATTGTACTCTTTTGTCTCATGCAGTTGTACATCCACCCTATCATACGAGTCAGTCTTCCTGCTGTCTGCTGTTAGGCTGACACCACTAGTGCATGACAGGTCAATTTCCGTTATAAACAGTGATGCAATCGTATTTCTTACAATACTCTTCACAGGAGTATAATGATTCGGGTCATTTGGCTTCTTACTGCCTCTCTTTAATTCCTTTTCCGTATATAATCCATCTAGTTCTATAAGTCGTCTTGTAAGCAAGGCAAGTGCCTCTTTCTCTGCTGTCCCTATGAATGTTCTTACAATTTTCTGAAGGGTTGAGAGAAAGTCCTTATGTCTCACGTACATAGGAAGGGTCTGAAGGAATATCACATCGTAAAGATGGCCATTCTCTAAGAAGACTGAGACAGGAGGGAATGTAAGTAGATGTGCACTGGCAGATATTTTATCAAAGAGTTGATGTGGTGATTTATGACGAAGAATATCCTTTGAGAAATTAAGTTCATTTGAGGTAATTAGTCCTTCCTTTAATAAGAATCCAAGTGAATTCCATTTCTCAGAGAATATTCTATCAGCCAGGTCTTCAGTGCCATCGTACTTTTTTCCATCAAAAGAAGCAGGAATATTTATATTTGAAAAGAGAGAATAATGGTCATTAATAGGGATTTCAACAGAACCAGATACTTTTGACAGATAAAGCAACAGATGAAGTAGTTTTATATGTGCCATTGCATATAGTAATGTATCGTATGTTGGTCTTTTCTTCCATTTAATTGCTTCTTTTACCTTCTCATATACAGTCTTGTATTCCTTGTTCAACATTGTAGTGAATATTAAGAGTGACTCTTGGGTTATTTTCACATTATTAAGTCTTTCATTAGTCTCTGGGTGAGAATCTTCACTTTTTTCTGTTTCATCACTCTCTTGTGCACTTTCATCAGAGTCAGAGTCCTCTGAGTATTCAACATCTTCCATCTCTGGGATAATACTTGCCTTAGTTTTCTTCTTAATTACCTTCTTTTCCACATAATTTTTTAATTTTTTTTGGTGATTTTTTTTGCTTTTTTCACCTGAGTGAATTGTTCTGTTGATAACAGAATTTGCAAGAATTTCAATTGTATCGATAATCTCAAGGACATCATCAGCTGACAAGAATTCACAAGAAGTATTTGTGAATGCAGTACAGAAATATCTAATGTACTTTATGGTATCATCAAATCTTTCATTAAATCCATCCATATGCATATGCAGGAATGCCCAGATACCACGTGAAAATATAACTGTATTTTTTTCAACTGTATTTTCAGTTATATTTTTATCTAGTCGTTTAAATACAGGTGATAAACTAGTTTCCACCAGGGTTTTATCATTGATTGTGTGCATTATAGTGTAAAGAACACTTCTCTGTATATTTCTAGTGAATAATCCAGCAGTAACCTCCTTGTAGTAGTTCACAATATGGACTCTTCCAAATAATTCAATCAAAAGATCACGTGTACCTTCTGTTTGTTCTATCTGAGAGAGTAAATCATAAGAGTGTTCTACAGTTACATCAGGTAAAATGCACTTTTCAAACAGATTTTTGATAATTTCAGTATAAGGGATTGTCTCCAAGTAGATCGATCTACAAGACCTGACAAAAAGTGATAATTCCACAATGCACTCATCTGATAGAAAGACAGGACCATCCTTTAACCTAGATAGAACATACAGTACAACATAAGGACTATCTGATTTATGAAGAATATTCAAGAATATTTTCTGAATAGTTTCAGTACTAAGTTTCCTAACAGTCTTAACCAAAGTATCTACCTTTGTAGTAAAGTCTTTGTTCCTGCTGTAATATAAAGATATTCTTTCTACAATTTGTTCTGCCCTAGATACTCTCTTAAGACTCTCACTCTTACTACTTTCTTTTTTCTCTTTTTCAAGTTTCTTAAAGTCCACTTGAAATTTACTCTTAGACTTCTCCAAGAGAGATGTTCCAAATTCTTTATCCTTATGCCTCAGAAGATCCTCTGAGATTGACTTAACTGTCCCAGATTCTACATTATTTCTTATAGATATATATACGGATTTCTTATTATTTTCCATACTCTCCTTTCCCTTTAAGATATTCGCATTATCTTGCAGGATCTTCTCACTAATTAAATGTGATCCATCAACCTTTTCCAACTGAATTTCTTTTTCACTGATTATCTTTCTTTCTTCCGGAATATTTTTTGTCTTATCATTTTTTCCGTTTGATTTTGTTTTTTCACTTGATTTTGTTTTTTCACCTTCATCTTCACCTTTATCTTTATCTTTATCTTTATCTTTGTCTTCACCTTCACCTTCACCTTCTGGCTCTGTATTATTGCTTTGATCATCACTGGCTGTGTCATCATCACTAGATACGTCTTCCTTACTACTCTTTTTCACATTCTCATCATCTTTACTACTTTTACTGTCCTTCTTATCCTTACTGTCTTTACTACTCTTATCCTTTGTGTCTTTGTCTTTGTCTTTGTCATCTTTACTACTCTTACTATTCTTGTCATCTTTACTTTTTTTCACACTTTCATCTTTCTTGTCTTTCTTACTGTCCTTGTCTTCTTTACTACTCTTACTACTCTTGTCTTCTTTACTACTCTTGTTCTTACCATCTTTACTCTTCTTCTTATCCATTGAATTCTTGTCTTCTTTACTACCCATTGAATCCTTTGAACCCTTACTACTCCTAACATCTTTACTCTTCTTATCCATTGAACCTTTACTATTCTTATGAGTTTCATACTCACCTTCACTACTACTATACTCCTTCGTATTCCTACTGTCTCTTTCTTTCTTTTCTTCTTTCTTTTCTTTCTGTACTACCTTCTCTCTCTTTTTATCTTTTCCTTTGTCCATTCTGTTTTCTTCTCATTACACTGTCTATATCCCTATAATTCCCACATTGCTTCATATCCAGCCAATTATAAATAATTATAAACTTGTACTTTTTTTTTCTCATATGAAAGTGAGAGTTAAATTATCTCCGAAAAGAGAGAGTTTAAATGTCCGTATATCCACTATCATATTAAACCAAATAGAACCTAAAACAACAAGCATCAATGAGATAATATTAAATAAAATGAAGTATTTATTAAATCACATATATTTAATAAATATTGAAGATGTAAAGGAACAAGAGAAAAGACGACAGCTAATTAGGCTATATATAAAAGAGACAAATGAGATAATTAAAATAGTAACAATGGTACTAGCCATAAAACATAGTCATAAGATAAATAGTCTAGAGAGAAAGATACTTAGACTACAGAAGTATAATATGGAACAGGAAGAATTAGCAGATAAATTAGTCTATTTATGTAATGATTTGAAGATGGGAGTATCTTCATCCTTTGATGTAAGCAAGGCATTTAGTGTTCTTTTAACTGGAAAAAGTGATTTTTCAACGGAAATTATCAGGATGGCAGAGACACTCAGTAAAGAGAATGAAGTGAACCCTGGTGAGAATGCACTTGGGACTGTAAAGGATGAAGATATTGAGAATTATAGGAGATTAGACCAGATACTTATTCTAAATGTTAAAAGGTCTGGTATATGGAACAATGAGAATGTCTCATATACGGTTAAGAATGGTGTACTAGAACTATTTTCATACGGATTCAAAAGTAAACTTATTCTGATGATGGTAAATAACCTGTATACTTGGCAAGTACTAAGCATAAAGCACTTGGATGATACAAAAAATATTCCTATAAAAGGTATAGTATTCAATAATACGATTAAAGAGATAGTGCATATGACAAAATACACTGATTCCGTTATAAAAATAGAAGAAATATTCAAGATATTAAGGAATAGGGCAGATAGTAAAATATTTGACATGGAAATAACCGGAACCACAAAGAGTTTTACTGCCACAATCCTAGGGATCTTCAAAATATCCTTTACTGTGGGGAGTAGTTGGGATGGACCTGGGATTATTTGCCATGCTATATACAAAGGTACAAGAAAACTCGTTAGAGATGATTTCATAGAAAGAAGCTTTTCCGTTTTAAATGAAAACCTGAAAAGTACAATCTCAGAACATGCTAGGATTAGCTTTGAAAAAGGCCTTTTCTACAAAGATAAGCCTATATTCACACTAAGAGATCTTCAGAAGGAAGCCCAACAGGAGACAGGAATATACAGAATTAACATCCCAGGTGTCATCATAAAAGAAAAGACTAATATTATATACGCAGGAAGGGCACTCCAACTGAATATATACATGAGAATGAATGGGAATGTATTTGTTGGTCTGCATTGGTCAGCTGACAAGAAGATGGCCAGAATATTCTATGGTTTGCACCAGTCAGGTACCCTGCAGACAGGAATAGAATTACCCATACGGTACATAAATCCAGTAGGCAGCAATATACAAATAGAGAAAACAGCAGAAAAAAATCAAAATGAACAAAAAAATAATAACCTGAAAAATAACGGAAATTACCATATAGAGAGCATACCTGAAGATATCCCAGGTTCATTTATTTTGGAGACACCCAGTAGTTCAAGTAACCTTATTAATAGAATCCTACAGACCCCACAGCACATTCTTCTTGCTGTCTCTGCCTTCTACACAGCACAGAAGAATAAATTCACAGCACCATTCCGTCTGGTAATTAAAGAGACAGGAATATTTTTGATTTTTGCAGAAATAACTGTATATTTAGGGGCAGTAGAAGGGAACAATATTAATATGAAGATTATCTCACCAAGGGTAAATATCCAAGACCCTTTATCTTTAGATATTTTCCTGCAGATTATTTGGCTGGCTATTGTAGCACAGGTGCCAGGTAGAATATCTGTACATGGGAAACTACATGAAGATGGTAGTCTTACACTGCATGATAATATATCCCTTACAGTGACATATTCAAATAGAAGTTTAGTCGCATCATCAAGTAATTCTATTGCATGTACATGGGCAGATTCAGTCCTTAGAGAGCACAGTAGGGCAGCCTGCATCTCCTTCTTTGCAAATCACAAGATCCTTCTATTCCCAGGCCTAATTACCACACTACCACTCCATGGTACCCTAGGGGGTTCTCTTCAAAAAACCTGTAAGACATCAATCTTGTACAAAGTAGGTCAGAAGATAGAAGTATTCTGGGAAGAAAGATCATCAGAGATTGAAGAGTCAATGAAAGATATCCCAAAGATATCACAGTCAGAAAAAACTGCAGTATTTCAGTTAGAGTACCTGGATAAAGTATTAACTGCAATTTCAAAATTACTGTCAATTGAAAGACTTCAGGTACTAGGTTCATCTGTACGTATACAGACAGAATCACAGGAATATGCAGTATATAAGATGGAATTAGTAGGACATAAATTGAAAGCACAAAGGATAGAAGGAAATATATTTGTATCAGAAGCAATTATCACAGACATATTAGAGAATAGTCCATGCCCTGATAGAACCCTTCTAGAACATAATTTATACCTTACACCACAGAAATAATTAAAATTAATTATAAATAATTATTAAAATTGTTTTTTTATGATGAAGCTAGGGCTAGTGATCTTATGTATTGGAATATTCTTAGGGAATGTATTTGCACTGGGTGAAGGTGAAACTGAAATAAACAAAGAATCAGGACAAAGTGACCAGGGAATTAGTGAAGTAGGGTCTGATATAAATATTACTTTTGATGAATTATCCATAAGTGAAGTAGAAACACCTATTCTGACTGAAGAGAGCAGTGAAGACAAGAAGATCAAGCATGCTGAGAGTCTAGCAAGAATGAAGGCAATTGCAAAACTAACAAACATGGACCTGGATGTAGATGGAATCTTTGAAAAGATTGGTAAACACACTCTAACAGAGGAAGAATCCAAGTTAATCTACAAGGTTGATGAAGATATTGAAAGAATGGGTATTCCTGAGGATTCTGTTGTCTTAAAGACTATTTACACTGTACTCTTACAGGAAGAGAAATCATCTGGAAAGAAAGTAGCAACAAAACTTGTACTAGGAATGTACATCTATGAGAAGAAACAAGAGAATCCATTACTAAGGAAGACACCACAGATTCGTGTCTTTAACATTAATGAATAAATGATAAGTCTCATTGGAATGTAAGTCCTCTTTAGCAGGCACGAATTGTTTTTATACAAACTTTCATGCAGTTTATTGGTTTATAGTCAAACAAGGGGTAGATAGATAGTACTGGAGAGATAGGTAGATAGGAGATATATAGTAGATAAGGTAGTTATCAGAAAATAGTAGATAAGATAATAGTCAAAAATAATAGATAAGGTAGTTATCAGAAAATAATAGATAAGATAGTTGTCAAAAAATACTAGATAATAGATAAGAAATAGATAGATAGGATAGTTAAGAGAATAGATAGATAGTAGATAATACTGAAGAGATATTAGATAAGGTAGTTATAAGAAAATAATAGATAAGATAGTTGTTTGAAAATAATAGATAATAGATAAGAAATAGATAGATAGGATAGTTAAGAGATAGAATAGATAGATAAGGTATTTATCAAAGGGGTTTTATCTCATATACTCGAATATCTTTGTTCACTGTGATTTTTTATCTTTTTGTTGATTTTTTATCTTGTTGTTAAAATACAGTTATTTTTCGAATCTCACACTATAGTACTGATATACGAAGAATTCTTCTGAAAGGTTGAAAGGTGAAAGGTGAAAATATCTTAATGAGTACATTTGAGTCTAAAATTAATTATGAGATATTCTACTACATTTATTATTCTGTATGCCTTGATACTAGTGGGTATGTCAGTAGTATATTTCTTAGTATTAAGGAATATTTAATTAAGTATTTCTGCAGAAATATCAGTCTATTCTAGTATGCAGGTATTTGGTCTCCACTAAAAACTCAAATAATTATCATATACGTTGTATCTGTGACTAATATAATCTACTCTACTTATACACATACACTGCATATATAAACCATATTATTAGTACAGAAAAAGGCATAGAAATAATGAAGATACAAAGTGAAGTGAGTTAATAAGTAGATATAAATATAGTATAACTGTCAATCTATAGATGGCCTAAATTAAGAAGATAAGTTTAAATATAAATACAGTGTAATTTTAGTCTCTAGTTTGTTGTCAACTAGAAATTTAAAGACAAAAATTTATTTAAATAGAGTACTAGTACTACTAGTACTACTAGTAGAGAGACAACAATTACTAATAGACAAAATATAAACTAAAATAGAGATAAGATAATTAACAAACAAAACAAAAACAAACAGGAATAGAGATAAGATAATTAACAAATAAACATAGTAGTATTTAGTATATTACTGATAGACAGTAATATATGTGCTGTACGACACCAAATTTAATTAAATATTCGCATGAATACAAACAAAACAACAGTAATATGCTTGGGAAAACAACAATTCCATTGTTTAAAACAATATACATGTGATAATAGTGATATATTTAGTCTATAAATACAGAAGTAACATAGAAGACATAATGCCCAGATATATAACTGGTAGTTATATTAGTACATTTAGTGCTAATGAGCCACAGGGAAGTAGATTATTTGGTGAAGGAGGATATTATAATGAAGATGAAACTTCATCAAGGATGTATAAAATGAAAAGATGTTTATGGAAGGTATGTTCTAGTAATATAATGTGTGTTCTAGGTTATATAGCAGGGATTATTCTTATGATAGTACTGATTGGAGTATTTTTCTACCTAAATAGAATCAAAACCCCAAATACCGTTATAAATGGACTTAGTGAGAAATTAGACTTCTTGGGTTAATGGAAAATTCAAATAGTTCTACGAAGGAGTAGTTATAAAGGCAACAAAATTACTACTTTCTGTCCCTAAGATACAGTCTTTATACCATAAGATGCTCTATTTGTATTATAAGACAGGAAATGATTGAATTTATGCTACATATTCACATAAATATCAATAATATTTCATTCCTGCAGGATATTTCCAGCTAGACACAATAGACAGCAGAAGTAAATTATTTTTGTTGTCGTCTTCTCTTCTACTACTACTACTACTAGTAGTAATTTTAAATAAATTTTCATTTTTAAATTTCCAGTCGACAACAATTACTAATAGACAAAATATAAACTAGAATGAAAATATGAATTAATTAACAAACAAAACATAAACAAAGAAGCATAAATAGATTAATAATTAATATATCACAAACAAACATAGTAGTATTTAGTATATTTCTATCTTAAAGTGACTAATTAGTGCTCTTAAAACAATAAATTTAATTAAATATTCACATAAAAACAAACAAAACAACAGTTAATATACTCTAAAGAAGAATAATTATGCCATTCTAAACAATATACACATAATAATAGTGATATTTAGTCTATAAATAAAGAAGTAACATAGAAGACATAATGGTCAGAGAAGAAAAAAAGAGAGAAAGTGCCATATTTAATGAAGATGAGAATATTATATTATTCCCTATGGCTGGTGCACATTATGATGATGATGAAACTCCATCAAGAATATATAAAGTGAAAAGTTCTTTATCAAAGTTCTGCTCTAGTAATATAATGTGTGCTGTTGGTTGTATATTAGTAATTATTTTTGTAATAGTAATACTTGGGATAATTCTATATCTAAATAGAACCAGATATGAAATTACTTTTATAAATAGACTCAGTGAGAAATTAGACTTCTTTGGTTAATGGAAAATAAAATTCAAATAGTTCTATGAAGGAGTAGTTTATAAAGGTAGCAATTACTACTGTCCATAATATATAAGGTATTTATACTACAGAGTGTCTTATTTGTATTATAAGACAGAAACAATAAAATATTTCAGTCAGAAGACACTAATATAAATATTGATAGAAGTTGTTAAAGGGGTTTTATTTTTACCATATACACGAATATCTTTGGTGACTGTGATTCTTTGTCTTTTTGTTGAATATTTCTATTGAGAATATTTTACTCTGGTTCTATTAATATTTTCACACTATTAGTCTTCTAGTATACGGAAGAATTCTTCTGAAGAGTGAGTTTATCATTGATGTACTTTGGTCACAGAGTTAATGAAAGTGAGAATTTTCCCACAGTAAAAGGTGAATATTTGTTATCTCAGTGTAATTTATACGTACTCTATATCTTATATTCAGAAATAGTTAAACTTTAGTATTTATTTATACTCAATTACTTATGTAGTATTTCTTATAAACCAACAAGATAATAAATGACTTAATTAATCTGTTGGAAATAATATGTAATTAGACTAAGTCAGGTGTATAGTACTATTTCATGCAGAATCCTCTGACTCTGGATTCTTTATACCAATATATTCCATGAAATACTTTTTGTTGTATATATATAGAAATAATCCACCTAGGAATAAAATGAAGAAAATTAGTCCAATGGCTATTGCTAAATAACAGAAAAATAGTACAATTAAAGATAGTAGCCTTTTCATTGATGAGCAATCACATGTTAAGGATTTATCTACTACCTTAATTTTATCACTTATTTTTGAGTCTGTTGTAATCTCGTATATATCACTCATGCTTTCACGTGATCTTTGAATATTCTTCTTATATGCACTAGTACTTAGTGTATTTTGTGCTGATTTTGTCTTTATTACACCAGATACAGATGGATTTTCTGATACTTTTTTATCACTAAGCCTATGGATGGAATGACTTCTAGTGGGAATATTATCGATGGTATTTTTAGACAGACGGTCTCCCATTTCTATATACGGGTTACTGTCATCTTGTGAGGTACTTGCTAGATTCTCTGCTTTGTATGACTTTTTTAGGTTTGGTTTTGGGTTCACTTCCAATGACTCTGAGTCAGATTTGCAAGACCTGGTTAAAGAAAGTTCATTTTGTTCTTCTACAGATAAGATATTTTGAGTATTTTTATCTTTAATATCTGTAGATCCTTCTATACCAAGGGTATTATCTAAATATTTTAGTGCTTTTCCTTCATTTTCTTCTAGTTTTCTACTAAGTCTTTTTTCTCTTTCTTGAACTGCCTTTGAAATATCCAGTTTAAGTTGTCTAGGATCCATATTAAATATTTTAATTTTAGATTATATAAGCAGCAATCATAATCTTAGATTAAGTATTACAGTGAGTAGTCAATCTGATGTTCACTTTTCCTCCTGGAAATATTACTATTTTTCTTCTAATTTTTCACCTATTTATAGACTATTTAGTCATTAATATACGAATAAATATGATATAAACTACAGTGGAAGTATGAGTTAATGAAGTATAAGTTAATTAATGACAAAGTGAATTTCTTATAGAGAGTCATTATTATACTAGTTTATTTGTGAATTAAATTCTTTAATTATCTTGGTTTTAATTAACTTTGGGATTAAACTAAACTAATTAATGTCATGTTTAGTGTAAACAAGCACAAATATATTTAATTAAATTTAACGGTTTTATTAGATATAACCCGAAGTCAATTTATAATCTACTGTATTAACAAATATACTACAATTATATCTAGTCTATAACCAGAATTACTAAAATACACGTACTCTTGTCTTTGCATAAATTCATGTTTATGTTCATATTTATAAAGAGAAGCATAAGAGGGTTAAACAGATAATAGAGATATATGTATACTTTTGTGTAGTATTAGAGTACTTCCAGGAATACTTATGTATTATATTGTCACAAATGGTTTAGTATAAAGAGTAAAAGGAATAAAATAGTTTAGTATAAAGACTGAAATTGTACAGAATAAAATTTAAAAATAATTTAGTTCAAAGACTGAAGGGAATAAAATTCACTTTGAAAAGACTAAAATTTAAAAATAGTTTACTATAGAGACTAAAAGGAATAGAATAGTTTAGTATAAAGACTGAGCTTGTACAAAGCCCAAAACTCACAACTATTAAGATGTATAAAAGAGTAAACCTGTACAGAGTAGATTGTTTATTATTCTCGGCTTATGAGGTCAAACAGAATATTCTTTACTACGTCATTATCCGGGAGTATTTTGACTGTCTGCTTGCTTAGTGCACTTGATATTTCAATTGCCTTTACTTTTTCTGTCTCTGACAGTAAGTACTTCAGCAGTGATACTTTGCTTAGTAGGTCTAAGTATCTTTGAAGGGTGTCCTTTTTCTCTTTCAGTGGAGTCTGTGGGTCACCTGTGCTTAAAGACTCTAAAACAACAGAGAGTGCATCTAGTAGTAAATTAGTCTCAGTGTATACTGTGTTCTGTCTGCTCTCAAACCAATAGATTATTTGGTCATTGAAAACCTTCCAGTGTTTTACCTTTGAGATAACCTGTGGGTAAACGGAAAAAACTGCAGAATAATTATTTCTAAAGTACTCGTAGAAGAAGACGTGCAGATACTGTGCATCTTCTAAATTTGTCTGTTCAGAGTAGAATCTCTGCACTAATCTCTGCAGTAATTCTTTTGTTTGGTCTTCTGTGCAGAGACCTGTTAGAAGGATTTTTGTGATAGATTTATCCTGAAGCAAAAACTCTGTTGTTTTTACAATTTCAAAAACTAGATTAAAAATATCTGTTTTTTCCCTAAAAATAATTGCTAGATCAACTAGTGCACACAATGCACTCTGTGAATTCTGTTTGGCCAGTGATAGCAACTGCTCTAATGCATCTGTACTCTGATTCTTCTCACAGGCACAAAGAACCTGTAGCCTAATACAACACTCTTTTATCTCTGCATCAGAAGAGAAAATTGCTGTTTTTGATTTTTCTTCAATCAGTTGGAAAACTGAAGGGAATTTTCCAATTGGAAGCTCCTTTGACTTCATCAGAGACTCAGCAAATAGAAGCTGTGTTCTTTCTTTTCCCACAGAAAGTGCCTTAATGTAGAATTTGTCATTTTCTGATCCACTACATGCTTTTATGATCATTTTGCAGACGGAGTCAACTACGCCTTGGAGTAAATCCACAGGCTGAGACAAGATGTAAAGTGCACATTTAACAAGAAGATTTCTTTCACTGCCCTGGAATACATCGTAATATTCCAGGAGTGCAAATAATGCATGGACTAAAGTCCCTTCATACTGGTCATCTACTCCCACAGAACAAGCAGCATCTGCAATTGACTTCAGAAGGACAGCCATGTCAGGCAGTGAGATTGTGTCTCTTCCTCTCTCTTTATCAATGTGCTCCAGTGAGACCCACATGAGAAATAGAAGAGATGGAGTGGCTCTCTCCAAGAATTCTTCATTAAAACCATCTGCATATTCGTATCTTTTCATTAATTCTGCAAGTACTCTCTCTAATGACTTATTATTTCTGTTCTCCAAATAGAATGCGTTAGTGAATAACTCGTACTTCCCATGGAATATTTCCTCGAAAATTATCTCAATTCTTTCCATACTTTTTTTTCTAATCTCTTCAACCCTTTCTTCCTCTAGAGATTGCAGTAGTGAAGACTTTTGTTCTAGATTTAAATCTTTTTCCCATGGGATAACTGATAATTTACTTGTAGCAAAGACCATTCTGACTCCTTCATTTACATCTGCTGCCCTGCTTATAATTGCATCTATTGTGCTTTTATTAACCACAATATATTGAAGAACTAATTTGCGAACTTCTGCTGATGCGTCGTACCGTAGAAGGTCTTTAAAGAGTTTGTAAAATTGTAAGCCATTTTCAACTGCAGTCTCCTGGTACTTTGCTGCTATCCTAATTGCCTGTATCCTTACATTTACCTCTTTATCAAACAGTTTTTCACCAATTTTTATCTTAACGATCTCCCAAAGACGTGGACTAACACTGTCTAAGTGCTCTATACAGCTCCAAAGTAAGGATAAACTATTATACCGAACATGTTTTAGCTTTGAGTCTAGTCCACGCACTAAATACTTAATTAAATTATGCATGAAATTTCTCCCAATTTTCATATGCTTCAGTCTCTTCATTAACTCATTCATGAACTGAAGAAGACTCTTTGGAAGGTCACCCTTCTTGCATCCTATGATTATGCTGGTGCACTCACAGAATTCCTTAAATATGTCAGTCGTATCACCCTCCAATATTAATTGTTCCAGTTGCTGCAGTGCCTCCTTGGACTCCTGGATTTTCTCTGTCTGCACTGTATTCAACAGACTCCCAACACGCATAAAAATAAATGAAATCTTGAAAAATTTACAATGTCAGACCAAGAAAGCAGGGAAACATACGGAAGTGATGACAAGACATTTGAAGAGCACCAAGAAGAAATACTATTAGAAGAAGCAGATGTAGATGGAAGGATCAAAGAACCAGAGCAGGAGGCTGAGAAACGGTATACTTCACCAATTATGACTAAATTTGAGCGTGCTAAGATACTTGGTATCCGGGCACAGCAGATAAGCATGTCTGCCCCAATTATGGTTGAGTATGGGGATGAAACAGATCCTGTTGAAATTGCAAAGAAAGAACTAAAAGAGAAGAAGACTCCATTAATTGTACTAAGAAGACTACCTGATAATACGTATGAGAAGTGGGCAGTTAAAGACCTTATTAATTTCTATGACTAAAGCACTCAATATAGATAGTTTATGTACCCTGTGATAGTCTATATAGAATATTTTATGAGTGAATTTTCACTAAGCCAGATAGTTTTAATCTATAAATATACAGTAGAAATTAGATGTAATATATATACAGTAGTATACGTATGAATAAGAATATCTTTTATATCTGTATTTCTGCATATTTTCAGACTAAAATATACAATATTCTACTATATGTTAAGTAAAGAGTGCAAAGTAATTTTATAATTAGTTTTTTATGAACAAAGTAGAGGCAGTAATAAGAATACGGCCATTATCCACTCAGGAGAAGGACAGGGGAACAAAACAAGGCTGGTGCAGAATAGGGGACAGAGGCATAATACAACACTTGAATGCCCAGGGTCAAGAGGTTTCAGCACAGACATTACTGTTTGATTGGGTCTTTGGTGAAGACTCCAAGAATGAAGACGTATTCACCCATATAAATAGTACAGTAGATGAGTCACTGTATGGTGTGAATGTATGTATAATTGCATATGGACAGACATCCTCTGGTAAGACACACACTATGAAGGGTGTTCTACCAGGTGGCTACTACACGGAAATGAGTGAGAACAGAAATGAAAATGTACATAAGTCATTGAATATAGAAAGAAATGGGACAGGATGCGGTAATGACCCGGGTGTAATACCCAGGTCACTCGATTGGATATTCAGTAAAAAGACACAGCACAGGATAAGTCTGTCTTACGTTGAAGTTTATAATGAGAATATTTATGACTTACTGGGTGATCCATCAGAGGCACTACAGATACGTGAGTCTGCAGATGGAGATGTCTATATTAAAGATGTCTCTGAGATAGAAGTAATGACAAAATATGATGCAGCCTTATTATTCCGTAAGGGAAATGCAATTAGAAAGGTCTCTGCCACAAGGATGAACAGAGAGAGTAGTAGGAGTCATGCAGTCCTTAAGCTAACAATAAGACAGAAAGGGATAAGGTCTACTTTGGTTTTTGTGGATCTGGCTGGATCTGAAAGAGTCAGTACAGCGCACACCTCAGGGACAACACTGAAGGAAGGTGCCTGCATAAATAAGAGTCTTCTGGCATTGACAAGCGTAATCTCAAAGTTATCCAAGAAGAACCCACATATTCCTTACAGAGATGCAAAACTAACAAGAATTTTACAACCGTCATTTTCAGGTGCATCAAAAACTGTTTTGATTTGTGCAATTTCACCAACACCTGCCTGCATAGATGAGACTATTTCAACACTCTCATTAGCAAGTAGAGCCAGAAATATAGAGATTAAGCCAACACAGAAACCACAGGTCAGAAAAGAACCTAAAATAAACCACATGAGAATGCAAGAAATTCAAGCTACAGTTGAATTAGCTAAAAGAACTATCACAGATATCAGGAAAGACCTTAAATCTGCTGAGTCAATTATCTCATCAATACCCTGGATTAAGAATTCCTCCTTAAATGACCATATATTTGCTGCAAGTATGCTTACTAGTATACTAGCAGAGATAAAAGACACAAAAAGAGAACATACAGATAAAGTAGCCCAATTAGCAGCATCTGTACAGTACTTACTAAAGCAAGAGAAGTACATCTCACAGTTAATTGCACCAGCCCCAGATGCAGCAATCCTTCTTGAGCACCTGGCAGAAGGAGATGCACTAATTCAAAGACAAAAAGAAGAAATAGAACAGCTTAAGAAGAGTAAACACATTGATGAGACAAATATCTCAATGGCAATGGAAATGGACAGGCTTAAAAAGGCAACAGACCGAGAGAAAAGAATTCTTCAACTGAAAATAGCCCAATTAAAGTCACAAATCAAGACACAAGGATCACCAGACACCACAGAATAAAACAATGCATAAATATATCTATATATATAATAATGCACAAATATACAACTCATAGGAATATCGCATATCTTAGTCTATACTAACGGAAACAAAAGAATAAAAATTATTTTTTTTTATTACCACCATGCATATGAAAGAATACAAAGTACTCGCTTCTGAGAAACCATCTGCAGCCAACCCAGTGCCACAGATCTTTGCAAACAATGTTTTCGCCCCAAATGAAATCATTGCAAGAAGCAAAACATTCAACTTATTAAGAAAGCAGTACAAAATCAAGCTTGCCACTGGTGTGGTTTTGAAGATGGAGGAAGTACCACAGCACAATGACGGAAAAGTAAGAACTTTTGGTGTCAGAGCAGCATACATAATCAAGAGAAAGACTGTCAATGTTCATAAGGAAATTAGAGCATTAAGCAGAGCAGAGGCTGTATTCAGCTTATGGCAGGACCTTAGAAGCAGACACAGCGTAAGACCAGAGACAGTTGGAATTATTGAGGTAACTGAGATAGCCACAAAGGACATCACCAGCAAAGAACTCTTACAAATTGCAACAAACCCAAGATACCCACTCTTTGACAAGAGAATTCCACTCAGTGACCCATCCTGCAAAGTAGTTGCACTTGACAGAGCATAAATAAATTTATACTTTCAACTTAACCTTACCACCAGCCCACAGCATCACAGGATATAGAGTATTAGTCTGCTGCCTGGCATCACTCAAGAGTCTTTCACTGCACAGAACAAAATAACCGAAAATATCACAAAATACCACATGTTTATGAATACTTTTTAGAATACACAAGTCACTGCATACTGATTAGTCTATAATACACTGGAATATGCTTAGTCTTAGTGTACCTGTATATAACACGTTAGATAATTTAATTCGGGTTATTTTTAGTCACATGGATTGCGTAGATAATCAGTGTATAGTGTATTATAGACTAATTAGTGTCTAGTGTATTATAGACTAATCAGTATATTACAAAATATTTTCTACTGTAGTACAGACTAAGTATCACTGTATAGTGTAGTATAGACTAATTACTGCCTAATTCTTTGTATTACAATATAATTACTGTCTACTGTATTACAGACTAATTACTGTCTAGTATTCTATAGAATAATATTTTTTATTGTCGACAAGAAATTTAAAAATGAAATTTATTTAAAATTACTACTAGTAGTAGTAGTAGTAGAGACAACAACAAAAATAATACACTGTCTAGTACTATATAGACTAACTATCACTGTCCAGTGTATTATAGACTAATTACTACTGTCTAGTACTACGATATAGACTAATCAATTTATAGTGCATTATAGACTAATTGTTGCTGCCTAGTAGTATATGAAAACAATAACTTCACTGCCTAGTACTATATGAAAATAATTACTACTGTCTAGTGGACTATAGACTAATTATCACTGCCTTAGTGTATTATAGACCAATTCCTCACAACATAACAATTTCACTACCTTAGTGCTTTACAACATAATAATCTCACCACCTCACTGCCTTAGTACTGCCTTATTACTGCCTTATTAGTACAAAATCTTAAACTGCCATGAACCTGGTATAATTCAACGGATACTTCAATTAATAAGATATTTATTAGTCTATAACACAGCACAGCTCAACTTGGAAGACAAGCACTGAGTTTGGTGGTATACCACCAACTCTAACAGATCCATACCCTAGATGAGGTGGTATTGTTATGGTCCTTTTGCTTCCAACGTGCATTCCTTCTATTCCAAGCTCAAGTCCCCTGATTATCTGGCCATCTCCCATTCTAAAGACAAGACCTGATGACTTGTTCTTCTCAACCATCTTGTTATTCACAAATAACGTATATTTTATCTTTACTTTATCTGTCTTCTGTGCTACCTTCTTTTGTTTTGACTTGAAAGTATCAACTATCTTTATGTCCTTCAAGTCCTTTTGTCTCTCAGCTAATTTCTTCTCTTCTTTTGAGAGTTTCTTCTCTGGGGTATTTAATTCTTGGGGTGATCTTCCTGGTGTTTTGTTCTTTTTTGCTACTCCCATGATGTGCTCCATCTTCTCGTCTGATATAAAGTCATTATCATTTATTTCTTCACTCTCTTCTGTATCCTCGCAGTCACATTCTTCAAAGGGTAACCCGCATTCGTAACAGTCTTCTTCCTCTGAATCTTCTTCTGGTGCTGCATACCCTACTATTTCTACTTCTCCCTTGCCAACTATAAATAACTGAAGTTCTGCATCTTCAAAGGTCTCCAAGGATATTTCTGCTGTCTCTATCCTGTTAGGCACAAGATTAGCTAAGGTTATTTCTTCTCCATTCACTAAAAGACATAAAGACAGTCTCTCTGAGGCACAAGAAACAATGGATACTAAGCTATATACTGTAGGACCAGTCACTAAAACCTTCTCATGCTCCTTTATTCTTAGTGTAACCAAAGAAGTAGTCTCACTTGGGGCCTTCTCATATTCACTCTCTAAATATGAGATATGAACTGCATTGTTCGTTGTAGATGACAACTTAAATATTTCCCCAGGCTGAAGAATTGTATTAGCTACAATACTCTCATTGACACCAGGAACAAGTGTACATAGTATTATTCTATTCCCATGGACATCTTCTGCAATTAAAGATGTTTTTGTCTTTGATCCATCCTTTTTTATCAAAGTGAAATCATTAAGAAGGGTTTCAGTTGATGTTTTAAAGACTGTCTCTCCTAGTACTTCTATTCCTTTATGCATGTATAAATTTTTTAAATATTCATATTTATAAAAATGCCGTTATAAATAATATATTTCATACAGTATATTAGTGCATATTAGTGTATTAGTATATATTAGTATATTGATTATTTATCTATTTCCCCATATCCTGTCAATATTATATCCATTGTATACTATTATAACCCGAAATATAAATTTATAATATTTCTACTAGAAATAGTCGTATTTCATGTAGTATTACAGTGTATTAGTGTATATTAGTATGTATTAGTATATATTACAGTGTATTAGTATGGTAAAATACTCACTTTCATTAAATCTGTGACTAAAGTGCGACTAAATTGCATCAATGATTAATGCACTCTTCCAGAAGATTCCTGGTATACCAGAGACTGACTATATAATAGTAAAATAGTAAGAACAATTCAAGGAAGAAGGAATATGTCAACAGTAAGAAATACATCCATTAAGTACACAAAAGATAACAGTCACCAACCTTAGAATTACAAAAATAATACTCCCTTGACAACTACCCCTATTAGAGTCTAAAATACTACTATTCCCAGACTAGCTAGTCACCCTCCTTTAGTCACGTCAGTATTACAGTGTATTAGTATATAAGAATAGATGGTTTCAACAAGAAATAATAATTATCCCATATACCCCATATACTCCATATATCATATACTCCATATACCATACTACTACGCCCATGGTTCTAGAATATTTAATTATAATTCATTGATATTCTCATAGTCTAGTACTCTCACATACACATTCATTAATTCTCACTAATTAATATTCTAGTATATTACCATAATTATTAGTATAAATATACACTCATATATATTAATATACTTTAGTCACACTGTCTTATTCACTAAATAGTTTAAATCCTTCTGTCTCTATAAGAATATATAAGAATAATTTACGAAGAGACCATTCCCTTCTGTACTAGAATGAATTTCCTATGGATTTTATTTTTTTGCTAAATTGACTACTACAGAACAATTGTACACTATAGAGACTATTATCGAATGAATCTTTGCTTAATCTCCTTTATCTTTGTGTCTTTGTAATCGATGGTTTTATTGAGGTAGTACCTTTCTTCTTCTACTTTTAGTCTTTCTTCCATTACAATTAGCTCATTGAAAGAATCTTCTTCTGAGCAAAGAATATTTGCTAGGGTACTTAATGTCTCTGTCATATCCTGTAGATCAGATACTCTATTTACACTACTATATATTAAGTCATCGTATGTTTGGGATAGAAATATATGGTAGGGAATGAGTGAGTCATAAGCACTTGTGATACTTGTGAATGGTTCTATTCTTGGATTTAGCACTTTATCTTGATCCCTTTTGAGTGCTTTAAGAATAATATCTTTATTTAACGGCGGATTCAAACGGTGTAAAATATTTTCTGTCGGAATACTTGTCTCATACACATTTTCATGCATAAATAAAAGTTTTAATTCCATTTTATTTAACAGTGCAGTGAAAGATACTTTTCAGGGTAGATGGCACTCTCAGGTATCTCAGGCGGAGTATATTCACCGTATGAGTCCTTGCCACGTATTGAGACTGGTCTTAATATTCTTGTGGTACCACCACCTTTTATTGCCACATTAATTACCATGTTGTAAGAAATTGAAAAAAAGTCATTTCTTGATGTCTCTGAAGGAACAGTTTCATCTACTAATAGACTTATTTTTCCGTTTATTTCTGTTGTCTTACATGGAAATAGTAGGGTAATTGGGTTTATTGCATCTGTGAATGAACATAAATTCATTTCTAAATAGCACTCTATCTTCCCTATTGATGCCCCTGGGCTTAGAGAAATTTCCAGTGAATGAGTCTTACCTGCGTACAGGACTGAGTCATGTACTATGAATATTTCTGTGGATTTATTACCAAAGCAAAGACAGTTATTTATCTGGTGCTTATAATTTATCTTCTGAATATTCTCTAGGACTGGTTCTATAAGATGTATTTCCCGGGTGTATTTTGCTACTGGCTTAAATATCCCGTATATTTTCACTTCGCACCTGCTTATGTACTTATTCAAGGCGTAAATATTTTTTGTCTGGGTGATTTTCTTGTACTCAATTGTGGCTCCTTCATCAGAGACCATTCTAAAATTGAAGGGAAATGTGTGTACTCCTGGGAGCATTCTCTTTGTTCTATTTCCGTATATAATAAACCTGCCTAAATGTCTTGTTGCTCTTTCATTTGAGACTAATTTACTGTTGACTTCATCCACTTTAATTTCAGATTCTTTGTCGATTGTCAGGATAATGCTTTCAATTGAAATAACACTTGGGATCTGTAGGGTTATGTATCCTGAGATAAGTTCCCCTGCAGAATATGCCTTCTTACAATAAAATATACCAACTAGACAAACCATATCTCTTCTCACCCAACATACTATATAGAATAATCCTGCCAATCCACACCTTCCATAAGTACCCAATAGAATGCAGATGGAATTAGCGAATTGCACAGGAATAAACCAGAATCATCAGAATATCTCACTACTACGCAGTTATAATCTGCTATAAAATAGATTAATACAGTATATTTTTGTAATAAAATTATCTTAATTTCAGGAATTTCTTATCAACAAAGATTAAAAAGTCTTCACTATCTCAA
Source organism: Nematocida ausubeli (assembly GCF_000738915.1). Lineage (NCBI taxonomy): Eukaryota > Fungi > Microsporidia > Nematocida > Nematocida ausubeli. The sequence continues at coordinate 565,261 of NW_026515636.1, forward strand.
GATCAGAAATTCACTATAAATACAGATTAAATTCTACTGAGAACAAGAAATAAATGACAGAGGCACTTACTAAAAAATCAAAGAGAAATTAGAAGAAACAGTCCCAGTGACAGACCCAGGACATGAATAAAAGTCCTTCTTTGAATAAGATATTATTTCTATTGGGTTATTACCCCCAGGCTATGATACTTTAGCTATTTTGGCACGTCAATTTTAATAAAGAGTGAATAATTAAGGTCTTAGATTTATTTGAGTACACATAAGGACTCTCTCTACGCCTGAAGGAGTGAATTTATAATGGATATGAGCTGATTAGTGTCCTCCTCTACGTCTTCTTTGTTTGTTGCCTTTTTGAATACCTCTGAGGCCCTTTTATGTATCTCTTTTTCTGTTTTTATTTCTTCGTCTAATTTCTCTGGTGAAACTTCCTTGGACTCCAGATATATTACTACTGACTCCAAATACTTCCCTAATTCCTGCAGTATTTCCCTGTCTTCCCTTAGTAAGGCAGTCCTTAATTCTTTTTCTCTTTCCGCAATTACTTCTGTTCCCATGGAAGTATAAATTTGTTTTACTATTTATTTTTAAAGTCGGGGCTTATCATTGGCTTAGCTTGTCCCAGGAATATACAAGCCCAGGATATTATCATACAAAAGATAGTTGTCCAAACTGTGAACAAAACTGTCTCTTTTGTGGCTTTATTTTTTATCTTAACAGACGTATTTATTATTCCCATGATGGTGTACCCTGCGACTAATCCCATTAGACTCACGAAGCCAACAACTGCAAGTGGTGGCCAGTCTTGAATTCTTAAAAACATGAAGACTAAAAATTAAATTTTGCTAAAAGCAGCAGTCACAGTCAATTGGACAATTTGGTGTATTCCCACCCCTACCAATTTTAAGTTCTTCTTGTGTATATATCTTATATCCATCACATGAGAATATATCTTGTTCTAAGGCACTGCTGCCTCTTACTTCGTATGGTTTTTCTTTTTTTGTCTTTGTCTTTCTATTGGGTTTTATGTCCTTTGGTTTCTGTGCAAATATGTCGTCTATTGGGCTAGCCATAAAATATTTTACAATAGAGATATTTTTAATTACTACAGAAAAGACCGTTAGGTTGTCATTTTATATAAATATACTGGGTTATAGTGTATTTTTACTATAGAGTGAATTATTCTGGAATATATGGTCTTAGTAGTATATTGTACTATTAAAGTACTTATTCATATACTGTCTCTAATAATTTGGACGATTTATACTAGTGAATATTGAAGGTTATATGCTAGTGGGTGTTATATACTAGTGGGTGTTGAATAAGTTTGCTACTGACTGAATATATACACTAGTGAATGGTCTTTACTGTTGACTAAATACACTAGTGACTGAATTTTCTGCTGAATTTTATACTGAATTAATTTGCTACTAGTGACTGAATATACTGAATATTGACTGAATTGACTGAATATATACACTAGTGACTGAATTTTCTACTAAATGTTATATACTAGTGAATGAGTTTTCTGCTGAATGGTCTTTGCTGTTGAATGTTGAATGGTCTTTACTACTAGTGACTAAATTTACTTTTGAATGAATTTTCTACTAGTGAGTGGTCTTTTCTACTAGCAACTGAATACACTACTGAATGGTCTTTGCTACTAGTGACTGAATTGACTGAATGAATATACTAGTGACTGAATACACTACTGAATGGTCTTTGCTGTTGAATGAATTTACTAGTGAATGAACTGATTATTGACTAAATACACTAGTAGCTGAATATACTAGTAACTGAATTGACTGTTGACTGAATACACTAGTGAATGAATTGACTAAATACACTGCTGAATGGTCTTTTCTACTACTAACTGAATACACTACTGAATACTATACACTGTGACATTCTTGAATATTTTGGTCATAGAGTATGTAGTAAGATAGACTATTCTATTTAGTAGGGCATTTATATCTGTTAATTGGTTATATCTATAGTACTAGTATGGTTATAGTGCATTCTTTTCCAAAATTAATCTTATGTTTTACAACGTATTCAGTTGGAACTAAGTCTATTTTTGTGTTTGAAATTCAAAGTACCCATAGGTTAAGGGAATATGTGTAAAAGGACACTGCACTGGTTCTATTTCTGTATATTAACCAATTAATCTACAAGAATAAAACTTGTCTTGTAAAAAGCCAATTATCTACTGATTAGAAATAAACCAGTAAGAATATTAAATGAACCAATTGAATCGGAATAATACTGCAGATAGAAGGCACTTGATTATATCTTGTGTAGACTTTCTGATTATATTTTCTATATAACCAGAAGTCATTGAAGAGACATGGCAGAAGCTGCAGAAGGAAATAACAAGAAAAAGATATGTATAATTGCAGGAGTAGTTCTTTTAATTGTAGCTGCTGGATTTATAGGACTTATGGTTATGAAAAATAAGAGCGCAGATGAAGGAGCTAACCCAACCCCCAGTGCAGCCACAGGTGGACCCGCAGGTGGGGAAACCGGTGATGGGAATTCATAGAAGCCTTAGTTTATAAACGTATAGAATCTTATTTGGTAGATATTTATAACTGTTAATAGATAAATAGTAAATTATAACAGACATAATTAAATTTCTACTACAAAATAATCTATTCTATCTATTTTAAGTTCTAGATTAAGGTCTATTTTCATTATCTATTGGATTACTTTATTATTTGACTTTGCATGCAGGTTCACAATAAATTCAGTTATTCATTTTTTGCTTTTTAACGGATTATTTCAGGTTTTCAAGTATATTTTTATTCTAACAGTATAAGATATCTCTCTTATTGATAACCTAAGTGCCTTTAGACATAGATTCAATGTGAATACTTCTACTCACCAGTTATTTGTTCTGGTGTATGACTGCCTTCTACTGTTTTGTGTTAGAGTACAGGTTCTTTTAGTGACCAATTAATTCCTAAACTCAGTGACCATTCAGATACTGTTTACAACCTAACAAATCATCCTTTACTTCTATTGTTTCTGTTGGTTTTTTTGTTCGTTTGCAATTGGAGTATTCTTCTACAAAGGTATAAATATGCAGAAGAACTGTCTTTTCACAATGGAAAAGAAAGGAAAATTAATTCTATCATGCGCATCAATCATTACAGGATCAGTGCTTGGGACAGTCTGTGTGAGGCATATGTGCAATATGTGGTTGTAGTTGCGTAATTAGTTAATTTGTTATTTGCTTGCCGTATTTTAATTTAGCTATGAATAAACTATCGCTGAATGGTAGCTTAACTGTTTCTTCTGTTTTTATGTTCTTTGTGCTTACTCCGTACTTATAAAGTGTTTGTTTTTCAATTGGAATCCTGGTTATATGTGGATTATTTTTAAGAGCCATTTGAATTACGCCTTCATTCTCTTCTTCTTCGAATGTGCATGTGGAATAGATCAGAATTCCATCTACTGCTAGCATATTTATCCCGTGAGATAGAATTTCCAACTGTTCTTGTGCATAATTCTTTGGTTTTGGAGTCTGTCCTTCTGCATATTTCACTGTGCTAGTCTGTGAGCACTCTGGGTCTACGATTATTCTATCATATTTGGCTTCTTTGTGCTTATGTCCTATACGCCTAAGACTTGTGCTTGTGTAAAATGCACTTCCTCTTACACCTTCTGCCTCCATCTTGCATCTGCACGGGTGAATTTCACTTTTTACTTCTTCCTTAGAGACAGGATATACGGGAGTACTTGTAAAGGATGCACTATCCCCTAGAAGTAATCTTACATTAGGTACTTTATACTTCTGAATGAGTGATTTCGTTATACTTAGTCTACTCCTGGAAATATCTATTCCTGTGATTGTACCATATATCTGCTTACCTGCTGGTGCACTTGCTTGCATAAGCAGTCCTGCATATACTAGCTTCATTCCAGGTGCACAGCACATGTCAAGTATTTTTGAATTCTCGTTTATCTCCAGGTGATCTATTGCTATTATTGACCACAGTGACATTGAGAGGATTTTTCCTTCTATGTATTCCTTAGTGTTAGATATCTTATAGTCCCTGGGGTATGAGAATATTTTCGCACTGTATGGATCACATCTGAACAAGAATTCTTGTGATCTGAGTGCACTTTCTACTCTTGCTGGATTCATTACGAAGAACTTTTTTCTCTTTTCTTCTTGCATTTTTATGCATTTTTATCAAAAAAAATATATATTTATACTTTTATATAGACTCTTCACTGAATATATGTATTTATAAAGGGTTTTAAAAATAAAAAATAAAAAGTATTTTATCAGTTAGGAAATACACTTAGAACACAAGTGTACAACATAGAAGGCACAGTGCACCGTATAGTATTAATTAGAATGACAAAATACCAGAAAATATACGGTTTTTATTGAATTAATCACATAATATCATGGTTTATAATAGATTATAACAACAAATACTTTATTCATTATGATAGTACAATAAATCTATCAATTCTCAATGCATATCCTTATATATTCAGGGTATATCTCTAAAGCACATATTAAAAATATTTTAGTTCAAGAAATTCGGGGTATATAGAATTATAGAGAGAGTATAGAGAGAAATATTTGAGAGAATTTACAAGATATAGGAGAAATTCACTAGACAATTCACTAGATACAGGAGAAATATTTGAGAATTTACAATAGAAAACCACTAGACAATTCACTAGACACAGAGAACTCACTAGAGAAATATTTGAGAGAATCTACTAGACACTAGAGAATCTACTAGACACAATAGAAAACCACTAGAGAATTTACAAGATACAATAGAAATATTTGAGAGAATTCACTAGAGAACATAAAGAAAATCACTAGAACACAATAAACCACAACAGAAAACCACAAGAAAACAATAGAACAATAAACCAATAATCCACTAGAAAACAAGACTGATTAGTCTATGGAATGGAACATTCAAAATATATTTTATTGAGTATACGGCAGTTATTTAATGTGGGCCAGGGTTCTGGCTTGGTTTACAGACTCAGAAATACTTTCGTATCGACTGCATGATGCCTTAAATCCCTTTATGTTGCTGGATATAGCAGGAGAAGACTCACCTGACTTGAATATTGCAGTTACGTGACCCATTTCTCCTGTTTTTCCCTTCCGTATCATAAACTGAATCGACAGTTCTTTCTCTGTGTAATGTATCTCGTAAGGAACAGAAACCCCCAACTTCTTAACTTCTTTTTCCACAGAAGTCATCCTTAAGACATAACGGATAATCACAGGAATACTTTGCACGAGTAAATCCATTGCAACTAGACCAGCACCCACAGAGAGAGCAATGAACTCTTTAAAAAGGCTCTTTGTCTTTGTCTCTGCGTATACGTCTACAATATTCGTACCATCGTATATAACTGTAATAACTAGATCACAGATTGAAAATAAAAGTCTACTGTGTGATATTTCAAGTATTTTTACTCCCAGTATCACTTCCATCCTTTGCACTGCAGATTTAACTTGCTCCAGGTCATCCTTCTGAACTTCTTCAACTAACAGACTCTCTTGAATATTTTGTATCTCAGCCTTCTCTCTTTCAATTATTTCAGTTATTTCATCATTCTTCTCTTTGAGACTGCAGAGTGTACTTGTTAATCCATTGAGTTTTTCCTTTAAGATTACCTCTTCTTCTTTATTTGTCTCTACTTCTTTCATAAATCCATTTACTTCTTCCTGGGAGAGAGACCCAATTGTCTGAAGAACCTTCTTCATTGACTTTTCTTTATTCTCTAAGCCAGACAGATCTATCTTCTTAACTCCTTCTTTTAATCTTTCAATTTTCTCAAGTAATGAACCCTTTTCCTTCTCAAAGTCATTGAATATTCTCTCTGTCTCATTAAGAAATTCCTTTTCAACTGTCAATCTTTTCTTGTGCCAGTGTGCTTTTCCTTCCTTTCTTGCATCTGACTTCATCTGTCTCAATTTCGATAGTAGTGCATTCCTATCGATCGATGAGAGACCTGTGCAATCTACTTCCCTCTCAATCACTTCAGTCTCTTCCCTTGTTCTTTCTATTTCTGCAGAAAGCCCTGAGGATAGGTTATTTTGGGTGTCAATTCGTCTCTGCATGAATTCCCGGTAGTAAATTACATTAGAAGGTTCAACCTTATTCCTTATCTTTGATAAAGTCTCCCTTCTATTCCCTAGGGACAGATTATCCAAGAACCTTATCCCTGTCTCTGCTAATATTTCACGTATCTTCTTTGTTTCTTCTTTCTTTGTTGTTTCATATTTACTTAAAACTTCTTCTACATTCACTGTATCATAGACTAAAGTATTACTGTCTGCAGCACAGACAATCTCAGATAGCATATCACTCAGAATATCATCTTTATCCCCATCTAAAGAATATTCTGGATTATTATTTTCTGCATCTTCTGGTGTATAGTCATATACATCCTTAGTAGTAGGGATTGTCTCAGTGATATTTTCCATACTAAAGTCTTTTTCATGAGTAGATATACGTCTGTCACTAGAGATTATTTCTTCCTGTATATTTACATGACTATTTCTTCTAGTTTCATCAGGAATTACTGTCTCAAATTCACTTTGTACTTTGATGGGTGACCTACTAGACTGCACTGTGCCATCAGATGGTATTCTTATATTACATGCTGTATGCTCCATTGTTCTATTTCTGTCAACTGGACACATACTCATTCTTCTTTCTTCAAAGGTCTCTTCTGAATCATCCATAATGAAATTCTCTTCTTTTTCTTCACACAAAGGAAGTGTTTCATCTTGCATTAGATCATCTTCCATTATATTCTCTTCTAGTGATATTTCCATATTCATCTTACTTGTAGTCTCCATGCTTATTCCTGTAGAACTACTTTCTGATTTACTGTGGTCATCTTTACTGTGAGAATAGACTATTTGAGGCTCTAAGGCAAAACTAACTCTTCTCACGGAAGGTCTTCTCTCTTCTATCTCACCCTGTGGGTTTTCATCCATTTTGAAGTATTGGTCTATTTCCCTTGACTTTTTCATATTTTCAATTTCGCATTTTAATTTATGCAGTAGGAAGACAACTGAACTCTAAATAAAATTAATAAGAAATAAAGAGATAAACTGTTTTATTTATAATATACACCCTAATAATTCATTTAGCCAAGGTAATTCTGCTCTTGTATTTGTCTCAATTGTGTCAATTGTCTCTTTTGTTTTATTTTCTGCTTCTGAGGTTTTCTTTCTGCGGCTTGTGATTGTATTAGATGCGAATTCCATTGTAATTGGATCCTTATTCTCTTTATCCCATTCATCCCTAAACTCCTCAGAAAAAGACAGTCTTGGTGCACGCATCCTGCGGTTTATTTTCCAAGTATAAATAGAAATAATTGGCGGGATTATTTGCCGCCACTAATCATAAAGGAATATCCAGAAGACAATCTAAAAGAATAATATCAAGTATAACCAGTAAACCATAAGAGACATAACCATATAATACATAAATATATCAAAGGAATTCACAAGACACCATATATATAAGCAAGAATAATGCACCAATTAGATTTATGTATTGTCGTAGTAGAGCATATGTAGAAGAATAGACAGAATAGACGAAGTAGAAGATATATTCAGGTAGTGATAGGAATAGAGCATGTTATTGTTATTGTTCTTGTGTACATTCTTGTAGATATTCTTGTATATTTCTGTATATTCTTGTATATTTCTGTATATAAATAGACTAATTTCTACATATTTTTCTCTATTTTTCTTCCTCTCTGTATATTCTTGTGTATTCATATAGAACTAGACTAAATTGTAAATATTTTCTTGTAGATTCTTGTACATATTCTTGTACATACTCAGATAGAACTAGACTAATTTCTACATATTCTTGTATATTCCTGTAGATCCAGATATAAATAGACTAAATTGTACACATTCTCGTATATTCAGATATAAATAGACTAATTTATATATTTTCTCCCTCTCTCCATATTCTCTCTACTCCCTCTACTCTCCATATATTCCCTCTATTATACTATTAAGATATAAATATTTTATTATTCCATGGGAAGTGAATACGAAGACGAACTGGAGTTCTTCTCATTTCTGCCAGGTGACTTTCATATGGAACTGTACCAGGGAATGAGCCGTATTATAGTGAATTCCTTGAATACAACAGAAAATATTCGGGGAAGAATGGATAAGATTGAGTCTGCCTTACAGAAGAATATGCTTATTTTTGAGAGATTCACATTAAGGAATATATTCACATTTCCTGAGGACTTCGTATACAACAGGAAGGAGTCTACTGCTAGTCCTATTTCACCAGAGGACCTTCGTACAGGAATTCTTTCACTTGCAATAAAAAAGGCAGAAATATCTGCCTTACAGGAGTCAATTGAGCAGAAGCAAGCAGCACAGACAGACCTACAATGCAGATGGAATAGTCTTCAGAGTATCCCTGGTATGCAGCCTATCTTAGATGGTCTCTCAGAGCTAAATAATTTAATGAGGTGCACTAGAGAGATAAAGAACAAGTACATTCAAGGTCACTCTGTACCCCATGGGAAGAGTACTAAGAGAGAACTAGAAGAAGAGATAAGGAAGAATGAGTGTGCTGAACTAGAAAGAAGAATTCCCATGGGAATACTATCTGCCTTAGAGAGTGCACTCTCTGGATAAATAAACTGCATAAAATAGAGGGATTTATTGTTTACTCCTCATCACTCTCCTCTGCTGAAAGTGCTTCTTCTTCATCAAAGTCACCTTCTTCCTTGAACTCACCGTATGCCATGTTACTTTCCATGAGGGCATTTGTTCTGATTCCTCTCTCCTTAGGGAGGGTGATCAGAGACTCACCTGCTGTTCCAATTGCCATTAGGTTATCTGTACGTGTTGTGTACATTCTTCCGTTAAGGTCTTCAAGTATGGAGATGGTAAACCCACTGATGTGCACTTTTACTTCTCTGATGATTCCAACGCACCCAAGGTTCTTTCCACGGAATGCGTATGCTGTGTTTCCTACTTTAAGAGGGAAAGACTCCATTACTTCTCCAGTCTCTAGGTTGAACTTTATACTGTCTCCAATGTTGATACTTGGGTCTGCGTACTTAATAGTTCTTCCATCATTTGTGTGGAGAGTAAGTATACTGCGTCCTTCTAGTCTCTTTGCAAGTACTTTGCAGATTTTGAACTTTGCCTCCTCCTTAGTGATTGGCTGCAGGCAGAATTTCTGGTTTACGTTGTAAAGAAGTCTGTAGTTTTCGTGTATCTTGTCAAAACTTATGACATCCATGATTCCTGCTGGGTACTTTGGGTCCTTTCTGATCTTTCCATCTACCTTGACAAGTCTGTCATTCAGAATGTGCAGAACTTCTTTTGTGTTCTGTGCAAAGCTAAGCTTTCTTCTGACTATTAAGCACAATGGAAGGCACTCTCTTAGCTTGTGTGGTCCACATCTTGGCCTAGGGGCAAATGTACCTCCTAATTTATCAAGTATCCATGAGTTTGGAGCATTTAGTCTCTTTAAATGCTTTCGTGGTCCGTTTACCATTTTTCAAGGGTATAAAAATTAAAAGATTAATATGCGTTTTATTTTTCAGAGAGTGGAGTAGAATATCCTGTTAAAAATGCATAATTTATACCATTCTCATAGAGTGTATTTATTAATGGAATATGTCTACCATCTTGTGTTAAATATATCTCACTCTCTTCTAATGGTCTTTCTTTATTTCTGTGCAAATTTTCTGGAATGGATAATTCTTTCAATACGTCTGGTGTTATATTGACTAAACTCCTATGGTCAATGCAATGAAGAGGGAAGAATGCGTCTCCTTGGAATATTTTATATATCTCAGTCAGATACAACTTACATTTATACCTCTCTAGTGCCTCTTTGTATACGGCTGCACCACCAAATATAATAGGCTGAAGAGAAAGACTTCTACAGATGGAAATTGCACTCTCTAAGGACTTACAGAATAGTACGGAATAATTTGGATCATGAATATTCTCATTATCATGGGATGTTATCACAATGGAAGTCCTTTTTGGAAGAGGTTTTCCAATTGACTCGTATGTAAGACGGCCCATAATTAGACCAGATGGATACTTTGTAGTCAAGTACTTCATAAATTTAAAATCAACCTGGATACTAGGCCAGGGTAGTCTGCCTTCTCTTCCTATTACGCCATTTCCTTCAGAATATGCAGCTAAAACTATAGGAAGCATTGTGAAAAAATAAACCAATTCGAAATTTAAATGGAAGACCACTTGGATGAGCTTTTTATTTACAAAACAACAGGACAGAGTATGAACAGACTGAGAGCAGAGATAAAGAAATTATTAAAGAAGAACTATCGTGTGGAGTATGAAGATTCATCTTCTGGGTCTTCGTTCATGGTTATTATAAAAGGACCAGAAAATACTCCATTTTCCCATGGAAAATACAAGATACGAATATTCCTACCGAAGGATTTTCCGTTCAAATCACCATCCATAGGATTTGTGACAAAAGTATTCCATCCTAATATTGATGAGAGTAGTGGGAGTGTGTGCTTGGATGTTTTGAACCAAGTTTGGTCACCTCTGTATGATGTTTCGAATATAATTGAGACATTTTTACCGCAATTACTTGCATATCCAAATCCAGATGATCCACTGAATATTGAAGCAGGAAGATTATACCGCGAAAATATTGTAGCATACGAAAGGAAAGTGAGTGAGTATGTGGACCAGTACGCCAGAGGAGAAGACTCTTTGGATGCAGATTTATTTGAGGAAATTATGTAAAATATGAAATTCACAGGAGAGAAACTGAAAAAGGTCAAAGGAGTGTTTACAGCCCTTTCATCTGTGATAGATGAAACCCTGCACATAGGACCCTTGGCAGTAATGGATACGGATGTGGAGATAATAACAAAGTGGGACTTTGGATCATCAGAGCTGTAGAATGTAGAATAAATTGCTTTTGTCTTGGCTCTTGTCATATTTTATTTAATATGTGGTTTACAGTTGGATTTTAATTAGATTATATTGTTAGATTAACTAGAGTTAGATAGGTATATCTACAGATATATTCACTAGTGTATTTATCTGATACAAAGTGAATGTTTCACAGTAGCCTAAGACAAAGGAAATTTCTTGTCAATTCTTGTCGAATTTGACTCTAAGAAGGTTCTCTCTAAGTGGAGTATAAGTAAAGGCAGTGAGTGAATAATTGAATATTTAGTCTACAGTATAAATAGCCTAAATAATTTGCACTTTTGTCAAATTGTATTACAACTGACAGTACTATAAAAGTAAATTTAAACTGTCATATTCAACAGACACTCTTAGTATTAGAATATTCAAAGATAAATAGTGTATAATAGAAATAACCAAGGGTCTATATGGTAAAATATCTTGTTATTAATTTGAAATTCCACCTTCTACCTTCCAGAATATTTCTCCCATTTAAGCACGTCATTATTTCTTGGCTGGAATATTTTGCATAAAATTACACACTAATAGGCTGTAGTAGACTGTAATATAGACTAATATACACTGCAATAGACTGAAATATACAGTAATATAGACTAATATACTGTAAAAATACACTAATATACTGTAATACACTGTAACAGACTAATATACACCAATAGACTGTAATAGACACTAATATAGACTAATATACTGTAACAGACTAATATATACTGTAATATAGACTAATATACTAATACACTAATATACTGTAATACACTGTAATACACTGTAATACACACTAATACACTAATATTCCTACTAAATATACACCAATATACTAATATCCACCAATATTCCTACTAAATATACACTAATACACTGCAATATTTACTATAATTAAATTTCTTCTAAGGGGAAATATATCCAAAGAATAAGAGAGTGAAATAATCCATTTCTGTTGTAATATATGACTATTATTCTCTCTTTAGTAATCTATCTACTTTATCTATGGAATATTTTGCAATTGTAGATATATTTAGTATATCCTCTATTGATGCTTTTCTTCTTGTTTCTTCCATTATATTAATGTCATTTTGTAATTCTTCTAGATTTCTTAGATTTCTTATCAATGAGATTTGCTTCTTATCTGTGATGTACATGGTCTCTGGGGTCACTGGTATCTCATATAAATGGATTCCAATTCTTTCCATGCTGGGTACTTTAAGATGTGGATTTCTTTTGCTCCCGTACTTATAGACTGCGTATATTGATAGACCATGTGGATCACAGTCAAAAAGACCAAATATTCTTATAGATCTTGCAATAGACAGGAATTTAAGAGTATTAGTACATGGATAACCCTTTCCTGTTACAATTATTATCTCTTCCATTCTATTTTTATATGCAGTATCTTGTATGATATCATTGAAGACTGCTTCTTTTTCTACTACAATTATTGCTGATGCCTTTGTGAATATTTTAGTTTCTTTCTGTATCCTTGGGATAATTGAAGTATTTTCCATCTGAACGACTTTTTCTTGGAATTTTAATGAAAATATTCCATGGACTAGTCCTTTGTACGATGGAACAATCAAAGATATCTCTATTTTTAGGCGTATCTTTATGTAATCTATCACACGCACTGTGTGATTTTGGTTCTTAAAGACTCTTTTGCATCTATAGAATATTTCTCTAATGGTTATTTCTTTGCACTCACAGAGTATCACATAATATACATTAAGCACAGGAATAGCACATTCTAATCGCATTCTACCAATAATTACGTCTTCAATGACTGCCAGAATATCATTATACAGGATATCAGAGTACTTGCACTCCTGATATCTCAGAAGAAATGCACTTTTATCCTTAAGGATGCCTGCCAGAAATGAGACAGTAAGAAGGTTCTTCCTAGTCATATTTTCCTTGCAGAGTGTTTGGTTTATATGGTAATAATCTTAAGATAATTATAAGACAGAAAGAAAAAAGTCACCAAGACTATATAATAAATATACATGGGATTACTAGAATAAACTATAACTGTAGTCATGTGAATCTATGCGTATATATTAAAGCACTTTAAATAATATCATATTAAGACAAGATATACTTCACTAATAATAAGTACTTGACAGGTCAAACAAGAATAAAAAATATTTCAATAAATAGATAGGTAGGTAGATAGATAGGTGGATAGTAGGTGAATAGTAGATAGATAGTGGGTAGATAGTAGGTGGATAGATATGAGTACTTTTCAAGTGTGTATTATTTTTGTCTTATATTTGAATATCTTTGGTATCAGTTATTTGAATATATTTGGTGTCAGTTATTTCTATCTTATATTTGTCAGTTATATTTATCTTATCCTTGAATATCTTTGGTGTCAGTTATATTTATCTTACTATTAATATTTCCATACGAGAACTAGTAGCCTTCTTCTGTACGAAAAATATTTCAGAGGGTGAAAATTGAAGGACTTTTAGCCTCAGAATAATAATGTGTAATTTTACCACAGTAATGGTATATTGCTTTATTATAGATGCGCCTATGAATAAACATGCAGAAATATGCCACTCACTGGCTCTAGGTGGAATATATAGTGTAGTAAAATACTCTCATTAGAAATTTCCACTTACCAAAGAATTCTTCAGAAATTCCTTCAGTATAAGAATGCGAAATTAACAAAAAGAGAAAATATCCTTAGAGAGAAATAGATCTAAAATGAACAAAAAGGGCAAATATTCACAGGAATAAAACTCCCTTAAGAACAGCACTATCTATACTTATAGACTAAATATGGTTATAGACTAATCTTCTTACTGAAATATTTCTACTTTTGAGTACTTCAGGCATAAATTCATTACAACCCACCCATTCCCATGCCTTGCCTTATTATTGCTTAAAATATATCCATATTTATCTTTACTACTAGTATGCAAGGTACTAATTTCCGTTGCAAATCTTAATTCTTTCAATTATCCTTATAAGGGCATCATCCTCTTCGTTCATTGCCTGGTATTCTTCTATGGGAATATATGAGGACTCTGGGATACACTTGATAATTTCATCATCGATTAAGAAGACATTCTTAACAGAGACATTCTCTAGTTCTGCTATTTTGTTCATGTCCTTACCTCTCTTATAAGAGTTTTCATCTAGTTTTGTTGCATGTGCATGGTAATATTTATGAATTGCTCTTGTCATACCCTTACTCTCTAATAAATTTGTCAGGTGAATACCATTATGCTCCATGGCTGTTGTCCATAGCATGTACGTTATATCATTTTCATGCAAGTAATTAATTAATTTGTCTAAATGTGGCCGTAAATATATCAGGTCACCTCGTCCTGGTATTATTGCATCTGGCTTCTTCTTATCTAAGTATGTGCCTTTGTTCTCTTTCACTCTGCTTAAAAGTGTTCCATTTAAGTCAAACACAAATATCTTCTTCTCTACTGTCATTTTTTTCTTTAAAATATTTTATGTCTTAAATATTTTCATAATGGTGTACTTAAGCTGGCTAACAAAAACCCCAAATATTGAAGAACTAGGGGGATTTGAAGAGTACATTAAGAGGGAAAAGGAAGAATCCGTGAGAATAATGAAGAGAAGACTTAAAAAAGGAAAAACCACAGATAGACAAATTGCTGAAGACACTTTAGGAGCAGCAAATAAACTATACGCAAAAGGAGATTTCCTAGGGGCAATCAACAAAATAAAAGAAGCCCTGACCTACCACAGTACAAATGACAATGCGTACTATCTGCTTGGTGTTATATACGAAGAACAAGAAGAAGCAGAAAAGGCATTTAATGCATTTTTAATTTCAGCCAGTATTAAAAGGACAGATATTACACTATGGAAGAGACTATATGAGTACAAGAGAAGAGAAGATGACTTAGAGTACCAAGTATATATACTGAAGAAAATAAAAAAATTAAAACCAACGAATGAAGTACTAGAAGACCTTCTGGAGATATACGAGAGACAGAAGAATCAAAGTAAAATATTTGAGATAAAAGCAGAGATGATGGGACCTGAATTTCCTGCTGAGATAATATTTGAGATTCTAGAGAATATTCGTACGTTAAAGAATAGAGTGAAAATAATAGAGATAATTAGTAGGGCACTTGATAGAGAGAAAGTATTTGCTGACTTATCAGACAGGTTTATCATAGGATATGTTGACTTACTGTTCACTCAGGGCCATTATTCCCTTCTTTCTCAACTGAATAATTCATTACAATACTGTAAGAAGACGGTTATTTGTATTAGATCTCAAATAATTCTGTTTTTTTCTGTAATTATATCTGAGATTATGAATAAGTGCCAGATTTGCACAGGAAATAGTCTTTGTACATGCAGGGATACAGCAGATATCGATGCCTCTTATAATATCTTAATTGAAACAAGCAAAAAAACTGCCATAATTAACGTAATTTTCAACACAGAAGCACTCTCAGATCCAATACATCTGCACCTAACAGGTTACCTAATAGATATACTAATTAAAATGCGTAAATATAAGCTGTCTGTTAAGTTATTACTAATTATTAATGGCCATATGGACAGAATACTTAGTCAGAAGGACAGTCTAAAGAGTGTAAATTTAATTAGAGACAGAATCCTTCATGAGAGTATAAATATTAAGAAGAGAATTGCCTTTATATACGACAGACTAAAGGAATATGATAAGAGTATCATGCATTACAAGGCAATTTTGGATGGAGGGTACGCAGATACAATGCAAAGTGTCTTAGAAGAAGTAAAAATGAGAATATCTGAGATCTACAAAAAAACCGGTAATATTGATCTAGCACTGGAATATGCACTCCAGATACAAACAGCAACAATATCAACTGATCTACAAAGAGAAGACCTTCTATTTTATACAGAAATAGGGTGCATGCATATGAGATCTCTACTGTACAAGGCCATGCACATATACAGTGATGATAAAATAGCATATGATCCATCTGTTAGAACATATTTTATCCGTTCAGCACAAGAATTAGTACAATTTCTGTTGAAAAACACTTTTGTTTTTGCAAAAAAAAAGAAAAAAAGAAGTCTTCAGGAGACAGATCATACTCCTGCACCAGAGGAACAACTTATTAGTACAAAAGAATTTGAGACAGATTATGATCTACTCCATGGGACAAGTGGTCTTGGTAAAGTATTCTCTAATGAAGTATCTGAGGAGATATCAGCTGGGAAAAAAGTCTATTTTGACATGCTTGCGTCTTTGCTTGGGGGACTTACAGTGAAAGAATGGCATGGTATTATATACAGATATATCACAGCACTGCATTATAATGGATCTAATGAAGCTGCAATTCTTCTCCTTAGGAAGGTCTTGACATCTCCTGTACTGCGCAGTTTATTCGAAGAATACACTTTTCTTCTGTGGTTGCTCATCAGGATATCAAAGGACACAAAGGACATTGAGTCATTGCATTGGGGAATTACCCATATGGTGCGGTATTATGCTCACAGGGCAGGTGTAGATGCAGTTTCCTTCTATTATTTGTGCTATTTTCTTATCAGTCAGGTGCCTAGATTTCACAGAAAATCAGAATATTACAAATTCCAGAAGAATGTTCAAAGGAATCTCAGGAGAAAGAGTCTTTCCAGGGGTACTGGTGCCCAGAATATTCTTACAATTTTATGTTTCTCTTATATGCCTAGCTTTATATACACTGACACAGCAGCCCGTTTGGAGAAATATGTTGAAGACTCTGTGGTACTCCAGGCTAATACGACCTTATTAGACATATTCAGGGCAATTGCACTATCATCACTATTTCTGACGCATGCATCCAGCAGGAAGGTTGTAGACAGGGATAGATACATTAAGAAAGGCATAAAAATACTGCAGGAATACACTATTTACTTTAAAGAATCACATAATCACAGTGAAAATAAAGTGACAGTTAGAAGTGAAAATGGATTAATTGAATATACAGTGTATGTAGACATACGGGAAGACCAAACATACGCAGAGGATGATCCAACTGAGAAATTGGGTCTACTGCAGTATAATCTTGCTAGGGCATTTCACCAGTATAAATTGTACGGTCTTGCAGAGAACCTGTACATTGAGTCTGCAAAGCACACAAGAAACAAAGAACTTCTGTCTCTCCTGCAAATCAACACATTCCTCCTGGGAAAACCATTGAAAGTATCAGTTCTTCAATGAAAATACGCATTTAATTGTAATTATAACGAATAAACCAGCAATTCCATGCATAAACAAAAGAATCACGTATATTCACCATATATTCACATGCACCATATGCTTAAAGTTGTTTTATCTTCAAATATTCCCAGTGTTTTCCACTTCTTAGTCTCTTAGTCTAGACTATTTCCCGTAAGAGTTCACAAAAACCAGTAATTCCAGGAATAAATAGAAATACACTAGTGATACAGCAGACAAAGCCATAATGTACTCAGGCATAGTCTAAGAATAAAGCACTCTAAGACTTCATTTATTATAATGTAATATTTTCTTCCTAAGCTGCTTCAATTATAGCATATTACTGTACTTCTTTAAGGGTTTTCTTTGCTCTAGTATAAATATAGACTAAATCTATTATTTATTACTGCCCCATAAGTGTACTAGTACGCTTGTCACAGCACAAAAAGAAATTCTCTCTTAAATTACGTCTAGAAGACTTTTCCACAGAGATTTCTGTCTAAAAATATCCCAAGATAATTTATGCATCAGACAACTACTAGAATGACTAGATATAACCCGATATAACCCAAATAACCCGATATAACCCGATATAACCCGAATTCTTATAACTTTGCATTTTTCCTGTCATTTTTTCTTCTTTCTGTCTACTGGAATATTTTGTCTGGCTACTAGAATATTTTGTCTGTCTGTCTAGCTGGAGTATTTTCTCTGCCTACATGAAACATTTTGTCTGACTACTGGAACTCTTCTATTCCTTGTACTTCTCTCTTAGCATTTTCTTCTTCTTTCTTGCTGCTAGTCTTGCACTTCTGTTGGCTACTAGTACTTTTTGGGCCTCTTCGTCTCTCTTCTGGATGACTGCCCGGAGTTCTCTCCTTTGGTCTCTTATTTCTGCCTTTTTGCTCCATGTATCTGCATGTCTATTCTTCTGTATCTCTTGTTTTCTCTTTCTTTCTTCAATATCCATATCACTTCTGGTTCTTTCTATTTTCCTTCTGTGCGCGCAGTCTCGTTGTTTTGCCATTGATTTAATTATTTAAATTTTTGCACCCTGCTATTTAGTGTTACTCAGCAAATAATTTTGTCGGGTGTTGAAAATATCACACATTAAAGGAGAAGAGTCTTATTATACTCCTCTCCTACATTTTACAGTTAATTTCTTCTTTATTCTTATATACCACTGTGAATTTATCCTACAAAAATATTTTTACCATGGAAAACTCACCAGAGAATGCACTCCGGACAGGCTTAGATGCCTTAGATGCAGTAACTGAAAGAATTAGCATAGTCAATCAAATTGTAGACAGTATGAGAGAACTCCACCAGATAGACCAACCACAAAAAAACCAAGAAATCTCAGAAGAATATTACTTATTTGAACTGAATAAGTGGATTACAATTAGTGCACACCAAAGCACAGAGTTAGAAATGAAAAATGAACTCCTTCTGGTCACTCAGAAGAAGTATTTAGAGTCCCTAAAGAAACTCAAATTCCTTCAGACAGAAGTTGAAGCAGCAAATGAAAAGTACAAATACTACAAAGAACAAGCAGAACAATTAAAAAGAACAAGAAATATTTCAGTTGGAAATTAAAATACTAATTATACAACTAGGAATATACCTAATAAGACTGAATTAATATGTAAAAGTATGCAAAAACTGTCTATTATTAATTCTCATGAATATCTCTATTCTAACTGCATAATACAGTCTACAATAAATTTGTACCCAAAATACTCAGAATATCCTGCCTAGTGCATTGCAGTCCATTTTATTAAGGTCTTTACATTCAATGAACTCCTTGTTAGTCTTATCATATACATGAAATATCTCATCTATACCTGCCCTTATGTCTTCTGTATTCTCATCCTTCGGGTATAAATTACTTGCAATTTCCTCTAAATCTGTTCTAGTAATTCTCCCGTCTACTGAGATTAAGTCAAAAAAGAATTTCACCTTCTCTTCATTCGTGGAATATTTACTGAAAATAGTAGCAGCAGATACAAACCCATTGAAGTCTATCTTCCCATCTTCATCACATATCTTCCTTATAACCCTCTCTCCAAATGGATTTATACTTATCTCCGGGATACATAGTAATTGGTCTACAAATATTCTTCCTATTTCTTCTTTATCTAGTTCTTTAAACCTAGTATAAAGAAGCTTTATTTGCTTAGGGGGTAACCTGCAGCCTGTCTGCCTTATAACCCTAATATCCTCCTTAGTCAATCCACTGAATACTGTTCCCATGCACTCTATTAATATTTAAAATTTAATTGCCCAAGAAATGCTCACAGGGAAAGGTGACACATATACGTATAAGACAGTGACTCTACCAAATGGAATTAGAACATTATTATCACATAATCCAACAGCAGATAAGGCAGCTGTGGCTGTCTCAATTAAAGTAGGTAGTTATTCAGATCCTAGGCCACTGCCTGGTCTAGCCCACTTTCTTGAACATATGTTGTTCATGGGAACAGAAGAACACCCAGATGAAAATGCATATATGGAATATATTCATATGCATAATGGGAATAGTAATGCAAATACAGCAGATGAAGTAACAAATTATTTCTATGATATAGATCCAGCGTACCTGAAAGAAAGTATGAAAATATTCAGTAGATTCTTTACATCACCACTTATCCGAGAAGATGCCCTAGCCAGGGAACTACAAGCAGTTAATAGTGAACACAGTGTAAATATACTAGCTGAGACATGGAGAAGATATCACCTACTTACACTTGTATCTAAGACAGATTCACCTGGTAGTAAATTTGGTACTGGTTCATCTGAGACACTCTCAACTGCCACCAGGGATGACTTGTTGTGCTTCTGGAAATATTTCTATAGACCTGATAGGATGTGTCTATCCATACATGGGAGAGAATCCTTGGAAGAACTTGAAGAGTGGGCAATTGAGATGTTCTCGGATATAAAAGGACATGAGATAGAGTATATCTGGGATGATATACCATATATACCACCAGTCTGCCAGAAGTATACACCTGGGGAATATTGTAGATTTAATGAATCATCACAGAATAAGCTTGTACTGTACAGGCCTGCAGTGCACCTTAATACAGACCACTCATCTATGTCTATTTGTATTCCACTACCTGAGTCAATCACTGGATACAGAAGAAAGACACATGAATTCTTGGTTGAACTGATTGCTGGGACAGGTAAATCTGGCTTAGTATGCACTCTTCTTAAGGAAGGTATAGCCATAGACGTATCTGCTTATTTGGAGGAAAATTCCTTCAGTAGTACACTTCATATTGTCATTGACTTAGTAGATGATAATAAGGCACAGACATTTATAATTCAGGAATTACTGAAGTATTACTTGGAAATGATAAAAATATCTGTATCTTCTGATTTATATGGTGCCTTCAAGACCATCAGTAAGAAGGCATTTGATGCAGGTGAGTCCATTGAGCCACTTGAACTTGTAGAAATATCTGCCAGAAATATGCAATTTTATCCTACAGAAGAATTCATAAAGTACAGCCATATATGGGATGGTCTGGACTTGGAAGAATTTAATAGTGTGGTAGAAGTGGCCTTGGATGTGAGTAAGTGGGTGGTCATGTACTGTGCACGGAATATACATAGTCCAGAGAATATTCTAGTTGATGAAATCTATGGAATTAATTATCTGATTGATGAGATGCCTTCTGGTGATCTCTCTCTACTAGGACAACTGAAGGAGAAGATTGAATGGTCATTTTTTGTTCCGTCTGATAAAGATGTGGCTGCTGCCAGGGAGGAAGGAGTCTCTGTTGTACTTGGATCTATTCCCACTAATATCCCAGAGTACCCGGAAGAGAGTATCTCTGTCTCTTGCATGGAAATATCTCAGCCTGGGTGCACTGGATACTTAGTACATAACCCTAAGTACAGGAATAATGCACAGATTCGCATGGTATTAGAGACTGACAGTTATCTTCTGGATGAAAAGACACATGCTGCTGCTGTAGGATACTTCCAAGCATTTGTACAAATGTTCAGTGAGAAGTACAGACTAGATCTAATGGCATCTGTGCTTACGCTTGTGACAGTTGAGTCTGCAGTTGGATTTTCAATAAGATTCAGTGGGAGTCCTGTGGTAATTGAAGATTTAATTGAGAAGTTCTTCAGTGAGTACACGGCCCGTGATACACAGTTGTTTAGTCTAGCAAAGGAATCAGCAATTTCATACTTCCTTAAGCAGGTTAGAAATTCACCTTATAAGTGCAGCATACAAGGGATAAATTACCTTGCAGGATATCCTATGTTTGATGCACACAAGCTCATGCAGGTCTCAAAGGACCTTCTGCCTGATGACTTGTTTGCTGTGAACCGGGCACAAGTCAAGGTGCTTGGTGTTGGGAACGTGACAAAAAAAGAGTTTGATCAGATTATAACGAGAATTGGGAAATATGTCACATTTACGCCTTATACACCTGCTTGGTCTGCTGTAGAAAAGGATATCACCCTGCCTACTGTGGACCTGCATAATATTGCAGTTACTGCAGTACACAGGATCTGTGCTGATAGTCTCCTAAAGGCAGTTGCACTGGGTACGCTTATCTCACAGATCTTCTCAGAGAGGTTCTTTGATGAACTTAGAACGAAGGAAGAGTACGGTTATATTGTGTTTATGTCGCATAAAGTGTTTATGCAGAAGGTTTATGTGCAATTTACAGTGCAAAGTACTCGGTCCCTTGATAATGTCACTAACCGGATTAGAGAGTTTGTTCTTGCCATGGAGAAACGAGTCTCTGAGATGCCTTCTGAAGAGTTTTTGGCGCACAAGAATAGTGCAATCCTGGCTGTCAAGGAAGAAACAATTAACTTGGAGGATTATGCCACAGAGATATTCCATTACTGGCTGTGCATGGGATTCAACTTGGAAAATAAGAATGAAATTGCTGCAGAGATTGAAAAGATATCAAAAGAAAACATCCTGGAATACTCCAAGAGCATGTCCCACCTGATGATCATACAGGCCACTAAGCCCTAAGCAAAGACTATACTCTCTGACTTCTTTCATTACAGGATTTCTTTGCAAGATTTGTACCTTTCTATGCGAAATAGAAGGAATTTTACCCTAGAATAATAAAAGCCTTCAAATTTCTTATTTTTTGTACAGTTTAAATCTTAGTTTACAAAAAAATAAACAAGAAAATATAACACAAAACGTAGATAAGAGTACTTGTCAAGCGAGTTTTATCTTTGTCACATTTTATAAGTGCTTTTGGTGACTGTTATTTTTTGTCTTTCCATTGAATATATTCTTACTATTATTGACATATAACCCACCTTCTATTAATATTTTCATATGACTATAGTCTAGTATATAAAGAATCTTTTAGAAAGTGGAAATTTGGAGTCTCAGAGTCACAATGTAATAAGATCTCACAATCTATATTATGGTCCTTCAGTGGTTTATATGCAATTTACTCTGGTTCTAAACTATATTCAAAAAGCATAAATACAGTTTAAATTTTAATGAAAATTAACGGCTTCTGTCTATAAGAATAAATGCACATCTACAGCATAAATTCTCTGGGAAATTGTTAGTTTAACTGAAACTTTTTCAACAATCACACAGTACAACAGTATATAACTATCTATAGGATATACAAGACAGTCTACATTTCGGGTTATATCGGGTTATATTTATACTCTTTGTCTTCTGCTCTGAATATTTTACTAATTGAATTATTAGAATTCTGCTGCATCTGGCTCTCTTAATATGCCTCAGTGACTAATTATTCTTAGAAGCACTCTCTAGGACATACCAGAAATAATTAACTCTATGAAGGAAGTCATTTATAAACTGTTTTCACTTAAATCTCAATCTGTTTAAGTGGTTTAAAAGAAGGTTTAAAAGAAGAAATATCTTCTTTAACTGACCTAAACTAACCTGATAATCACGAGAAGATAACTAGCCCAATTATGCAATGAATTAGTCATTAGTCTGTCTATACAATAGTATCCATAAAAACTCAAAATAACCCAAATATTCTTTACAACCCATGAACCAGAATTAAAATATTCTCAATACATCTAAATATACAGGATTAGTCTAATTTAAGAGATAAATAAATATACATTCCAGGATAACAGACAAAACAGAAGCACATATTTGAATATCACACTTATTCATTACTGTTTTAAGCACAAATTCACAAAATATTCACAAAAATCCTCTTAACCCAGTATACTACAATACTAAAATATTCAAATAAATAGAAATACCAAATATAACAGAGTAATACACATATAAAATTATCTAATAGAATAATACCCTTATATAAATACAATAGAACAAAACACAAAATATTCTTCTATTTTCCAACTACCACAAATAATTTCCATCAGAGTACTACAGTACAAGAAATAATAAAATCCAAAAAATACAAATAAATCAATTAGAATCCAAAAGTACCCAAAATACTACTCAAATAAGAAATACTACTAATATACCTTCCTCCACCATAAATACTCATACTTTCCAAATTTTTATTAATACCCATCTGAACTGACAGAAAATATTTATAATTTTATTTTTCTTTTTGCAGACAAGGGCAATGATACAAAACCAAGTAGAGTGCTATGAAATAGATGGAAACACAATATATAAAAAAGTAGACCTTCCAAAGGTATTCTCCATTCCAGTGAGAAGCGACTTAGTATGCACAGTGCACGACATGGTTAAGAGAAACACCAGGCAGCCATACGCAGTTGACCCAATGGCCGGTATGAGACACTCAGCACATTCCTGGGGAACAGGAAGAGCACTAGCAAGAGTACCCCGTGTGTCAGGAGGAGGTACCCAGAGAGCAGGACAGGGAGCCTTTGCTAACTTCTGTAGAAAAGGTAGAATGGCAAGTCCAACTACCGTCCTAAGAAGATGGTTCAGAAAGACAACCAAGAATACTAGAAGACATGCAGCAGCAATGGCCGTAGCAGCCACTGCATCCCCTGCCTTAGTTGAGAGCAGAGGACATATTATTGCCAACCAGAAGAGTATCCCAATAGTAGTCTCAAATGAGATTGAGTCTCTTAAGAGAACTAAACAGGCACTTGAACTCATCAACAACTTCTCACTTGCTGAGGAGGTTGAAAGAGTTAAGAACAGTAAGGCAATCAGAGCTGGTAAGGGTAAGGCACGTAACAGAAGATGGGTCATGAGAAGAGGAGTCCTTGTAATCTACAAGGAGGACAAGGGAATCACCAGGGCATTCAGAAATATCCCAGGAATTGACCTTATGCCAGTAGACCAGCTTGACCTTTTGAAGCTAGCACCAGGAGGCCACCTTGGTAGACTTGTAGTCTGGACTGAGGGAGCATTTGAGAGACTCAGAGAACTCTTTGGGGACGACGGTTTGGCTGCAGTTAAGACAGGATACAGACTACCAGAGTCTAAGATTAGCTGCGCAGATGTGAAAGTTCTGCTGAAGTCAGAGGAAATTGTGGCACTGTTTGACAAGAAGCCTTGCTTGACTATTAGAAAGAGAAAGGCAGACCCACAGGCAGTAGCAGCAATTAACCCGTACTTTGAGCTTTTCAACACGGTTTAAATAAACTATCATTTACCAAAATTATTTATGGGAGAGAGAAGACACGCACGAGTGACTTTAGTTAAAGTACCACGTATCTTGGAGGAATGTCTGGAGGAATATGCTGAGGCACTGGAGATAGGAACAATAGAAGAGAGAGGTGACTCTAATGTTCTTAAAATAAGCCCACACATTGGACCACAGAACTTCCCCAGAGAGTGGATTATTGAGCCCCTGGAGAATAAGACGGGAATATTTACTTTTGTACAAAAACCACACGGGGCATTCATTGATGGAGTAATAACAGATGAAGTATATGCTAAGCCAAAGATAACCCCAGAATATTTAAAGTACAAAAGAGAAAGGAATGCAGCACAGAACATAAAAGCAGACGTAAAGGCAGTAGACAGCCTGAAGGAAGGCATTCGCATGGAGAGGTACGGTGCCACAGAGTATGACCTAATGGCCCGTAAGAGAAAGAAGATGCTCATGGAAAAGAAAAGAGAAAGACTTTCAAAGACAGAAGTCATGGATATTCTGTTCAGGGCATTCGAAGAGTACCCTTACTGGTCAGTCAAAGACCTGGCTGATAGGTCTGGGCAACCACTTGCATACATCCAGGAACTTCTGCCTGGGATTGCAGTGCTGAACAAAAAAGCACACAGGAATATGTACGAACTAAAGCCAGAGTACAAGAGTGGCACTAATTAAGCAGAGTGTCCAATTGTTAGTGGGTATATGGGGTGGGAAATTTCACTTACAAAATATAACGGAAATTAACTGAAATTGACTAAGATTAACGGAAATTGACTGAAAGTAACTGAAATTTCACTTACAAAATATAACGGAAATAACTAAAAATAACTGAGATTAATGGAAATCAACTGAAATTAACGGAAATTAACTGAAATTAATGGAAATTGACTAAGATTGACTGAGATTAACTGAAATTAAAATGGAAATTGACTGTGTAGTGATAATATGTCTATTTGTATGGATATAACTCGAATGCCAGAGTATAAGATATTTTTAGATGTAGTCAGGCACTAAAATTAACTTGTTCTCATGGCTTATCTTGTTGCAATTCTATGCTTGTGGCCGTACTATGCTTGTATAGAACCATTTATGGGGAATTTCATACAGTGGGATATTTTGTACGGCAGAAGGGAAATAAATAGTCTATTTATATGCCAGAATCTATAAATATAGATTATATTTGTGATTTTGTAGGGAATTATAGCATATTAATGAGATTGGATTAATCTGCTGGCTTATTCTCTTTGTCTCTGTGGGTTCTGTCTTTATTATTTTTTTGCTTTGACCTTTCTCTTCTGCTTGTATGAGGGGTAGAATAGAGTATTAAGCAGTGAATTTTCTATATTATTCTCTGGGTCTGTATCTCATCTATTTTATCTTATATTATATGTGCTTAGTTATTCTCTTGTGTTGCCCTTTGGTATTCCCATTTTATTACTTCTTTATGCTTTTTATCTTAAAATATTCATATACTTTGAAATGTATATTTCTTTAATAAAGATGCTTTCTTATTGAATATTAGACATGTTTACTAGAGTCTTATTACTTTATATCTGGTTTATAGCTAAATAATCTGTAAAATCGCATAGATTTGAGAGTATTTTCCAGAAGATATTCTTTGATGAATAGAAATATGATTAATTATGTACTGATTTGGTAGATGTAATCTGAATAATAAAGTGTATTTGTATGCGAAAATAAACTTCTTTATGGTATATTGTTACAGCTAAAACTAGAACAGAAATGAAAAATAGACTTATACTTCTGATCTAGTTGAAAATATATATCACAGAGGCAGAGAAACACATAGAAATATCTTCATTGAATTTGCTATTTACATCCATACATAAATACCATTTAGATCTATATTTTCAGATCAATATCTGTCTATAGTTAGAATTCACAGGATTATTTTTAAATGAAAAAAGAACTTTTCTACTTCGTACTTATAGGGATATTTAAAGAAATATCCGGAACAAATTTCACTATTTCATACCCACAGGTAACCACCTTCAATACAGACTTAGCTTTACAAATACCATGTGAACCATTAAACAGCACACTCGCAAATATCAATGTAGATTATATTGAAAGTATCCCGGGAATACTCCAAAATGAAATTGATATTTCTCAAAATGTCTCTAGGATAGACGTAGACAAGGAATTCTTTCATATGGAAGACAGAAAATCTCATCATATTATCTTTAAGGATAAATTCTACTTTGGAAAACCCCTATGGATGCATAATGCAAGTGCAGGCAAGCACTTTTTGCTGAAAATAATTCAAACCAACAAGCCAGTTAAGAGTCTTGAAATGTGCAAGAATCCAGAAAGAATTACCCTTATATATGGAATGATAAAAGGATCATCCATGAAGAGCATGCCCTTTATTATCAGTTCTCTGTCAGAAAAGGGTGAAATCACAGATGTAAATTCAGAAAACTACATTCCACAAGAAATTTCTCTAACGGATATTCATACTCTCATACTACAAGGCTCTACTAGATCTATTATATCTCAAAAATACCTTCAAAAATCAATTAACTACTTGTCTAGTAGTATAGAATCAATAGAACCTTTTAATTTAAAGTCAATTAGAGAGAATCTAACTGAAATAGAGCATGTAGTAAGGATACACCTAGCATCAATTATTTATGAAATGAATAATGCACTAGATGCACTGGAAATAACTCCATTTTCAAATGATGCAATCAATAGTTTTGCATCTTATAAGAAAACCATTGAAAAAGACGACACTCCAAAGTCTCTCCAGGAAGAAAGAAAATTCGTTAAAGAAAATCCAAAAATATTCCAGCATGATATAAACACTGCGAAGTACATGAAGGTTCTTATGTACAATACAGTCTATCAGATTGTACGCCACATAAAATATTCCATGAAAATCACACAGATTTTTAACCTAGCCAATAAGACATTCATATACGACCATACTAATAATGAACTCTCAGCCCTTTATGATATTGCACAGCGTATAGATGACTTTGACCCGTACAGTATTGATAATAATGGTCTTAGGAATGTACAAAATACTGTGAAAGATGCAATCTTAATGCACTATAATCTTATGATCTTATTGAAACTTGGAATAGTCCCTAGAATGATTGAGCTAAGAGGCAGTACAAAAGACTATTATGAAAGTATTGGGAACCCAGGCAATACTAAGACTATGAAGAATTATCATAAAAATGCAGGTAGAATGGTTAGCTTCCTTAAGCATAGTTTGAGCCGAGAGAAAAGAATTGAAAATTCATTGAAAAATCAATTGAATACTGTAACTGCCTGCATAGACAGGAGGGATAAAGGGAAAGAATGTGACAGTTATGAAGAAAAAGAGAAAAAAATGAGCATGGCCATTAATTCAATGAAAAATGAGATAGTAGCAATGTCAAGCAGAAATGCAATTAGACTTCGAAAGAAGCCTTAAATACATCTGCTTAATACAACAGATTACCAGGTCTTATTAAGAGTTATATCTGGTTATATCTAGTTATATTCTAATAAGAGTATTTTCTCTAATGCACACTTATAGAAGCACTTTGCAGTCATGAAATCTGCTGAAAATAATGTGCAATTTCCGTTAGAAACGGTTTAAATAAATATTTCTTTCGAAAAAAGAGTATTTTTCTGCATATTTGTCAGTTTCCCATGCAGTATCTAGATAAACTCCTTTCTAAATCAGTAATATAATCAGTATATTCTATTGTACTTCTGGTTTTATCTGTGATTTAGTAATTTAGTGGTATAATATTAACTAGAACCTGTCAGAAGGTTTAGAAATAACAAGAAATAAATTATACAGTAGATATAATATAAACCTAAAAATACACCATAAATAACTCATTCCTGTATGATAAATACTGAATATATCTATTACTCAGATACACTATTCCATAGGGAACCATTCTGCAAGAAAAATAAATAGTTAAAGAATCTGTAAGACACCAGAGAGAAAATACATTTCAGAAGGACAATTTAACAAGATCAAATTGATTGAAATATAAATATATCTGGTTATTAATGAAAAATACCGTTATAATTAGTCATAAATACTTATCTATTCTTAGTGAAATATACAGTCTTCTAATTGGATTATTCTTTATACAGTACATCTGTAAATTAATAGTATAAATTTAAATAAATTACTGCAGTAAAAAGACCTAGTCTGCAGGATAAACTACTTAAATATTTTCATTCTCTTCAGATCTTGCAATGACGAGAAGACTAGAGAGAAAAAACTGTAAGATAAATAAAGAAAAAGAGAAGAATCATGAAAGACATGGGGATGTGTACATAAATAACTTGTGCTATGCATGTGGCCAACAAAGGCCTCGTAGAAAGAAAAGATACTTTCTAATAGGCATATTATTTGCACTTCTTGGATATTTCATGAAAATAGCGTATGAAAAGGCCTTTGAGAGAACTGTTATTATGAAGTTCATTCAGGAAATGCTAAACTCAAAGGCAATCCTGAATATGAACCTAAGTGATGACACAAAGGCAAAGATACTTTACTACGCTGAGGTGGCTGCATTTGCCCCGTATGATGAACTAAATGAAATGCCTGGGATGCAGGCCTACAAAAAAGGTCTTGTTGGGAAGCATCCAATCGTAATAATCCCAGGTATTGCAAATACTTCTTTGGAATTATGGCGTACCAAGCAGGAAAATAACTCTTTCTTCAGGAAGAGAATATGGGGATCACATTCAACCCTTACATTTATGCTGCATAACCGAGAAGAATGGATAAACAGCATGAAATTAGACACTGAGACAGGACTAGATCCGCCTGGAATAAAAGTAAGGGCATGCAGTGGATTAGAGTCTTCTGACTTCTCTATACCTGGGATGTGGTTTTGGTGGAAAATAGTTGAAAACCTGTCGTACATTGGGTACGATGCAGCTGATATTCACTTTGCAGCATTTGATTGGAGGCTGGGAATTGAGGAATTAGAAGCCCGTGATAGTTACTTTACAAAGTTAAAAGTAGACATTGAAATACTTCATGACAGAAGGAAAGAGAAGGTGCTTACAGTAGCACACAGCATGGGATCACTTATATTTCACTATTTCATGCAGTGGGTCTCAGAGATAGATGATAAATGGGTGGATAAGTACATACATAGTGCAGTATATATAGGACCACCTTTACTTGGAGCCCCAAAGGCAGTGGGTGGTTTGCTCACTGGGGAAGTTAAAGACACAGTTGACATGGGGGCCTTCCAGTATGCAATTGTAGAACTGCTTTTTGGAAAAAAGAGTAGACATGAATTATTCAGGACATGGGGTTCTCTTGTTTATCTGCTGCCAAAGGGTGGGGACAATATATGGACAGCAAAGGGCATGAAGCACCCGGACTTAGTCTCAATCAGAAAGATAACTCACATACAGAAGTCTTCTGGGGGCATGGGTGACTATAAATTCATCAACTACAAAGACGTACTCTCAATGGTTAAAGATGTTTTACCTTCCTACAATAAGACTATCCATGAGAAGATCTTAAACCCACAGAAAAAAGAAGATAAATGGGCAAATCCATTGGAAACTCCCCTTCCAAATGCACCAGACCTGACTATATACTCATTGTATGGGATAAATAAGCCAACTGAATGTGGATATTATTTTACATCCAGAAATGGTGTTATAAACATAGATAAGGAAATATCTTCAGACCAGAATAGTGTATACAATGGAGTGGTTCTAAGGGATGGTGATGGAACTGTTCCTGTCATATCGATGGGATACATGGGTGTGTCAGGCTGGAAAAAAAAGTCCCTTAATCCGCATGGAATTAGAACCATAAATAGAGAGTACAAGCACATTCCATCAACTTCTCTTCTGGAGTTAAGAGGAGGCAAGTATACTGCAGAGCACGTGAATATCCTGGGGAATATAGATTTAATTGAAGACATATTGGAGATATCCACAGGTAAATCACTCCCTGATAAAATTATCTCAAATCTTGTAGAAATGTCTGAGATAATAGATGAGAGTATGGGGAAAAAGAAGGAAAGCAGTACCAAGGACAGTAGAGTAGACACAACAGGATAGACTGCATTCAAGGCAACTAGAGTAAATAGTACTAGAATATTTCAGAAGACAGATTATTTGGTATTTTAATCTTCCAAAAATAAGCATACGCTGTAATACTTTCAAAATCACCTGAAAATAAGCAGAATTAACTGAAATGCATTCATATAGTGCATAATACTCCTTAAATATAGTAGACTACTTATATACTGCCTCTTTTAAGGTAATAATATGCTTAATTTAGACTAATTTTCAACCTTTTCAAATTATGCTTAATAAAGTACTATCTCTACTGTACCATGCACCTGATAAAAATATTCACTTTCTGCTGGTGTGACCCTCTTCTGCACCATCTTACAGTGAAGAGGTTCATTAATAGAAAAGTTCTGAAAATAAAAAAACAAAAGGCATGGAGAAAGACAGAAACACAGAAAATGAAATAAGGAATGTGTGGAAGCACAACCTGGAGGAAGAAATTGAACTTCTATCCCAGAAAATAGAAGAGTACCCGTATATTGCCATAGATACAGAATTCCCTGGGGTCATTGCTAAGCCCATAGGAACTTTCACTGCACAGACAGTCTACACCTACCACCAGCTACGGTGCAATGTGAGTCTTCTTAGCTTAATACAGCTAGGAATATCACTTTCCAACGAAAAAGGAGACAGACCCATTCCAAGCACCTGGCAGTTTAACTTTCATTTTGATAAGAAAGGAAGTATGTCAGCCAGAGAGTCCATGTACGTTCTGGAGCAGGCTGGCATTGACTTTGATAGGCTCTATAAAGATGGAATAAATATTGAAGTGTTTGCTGAACTAATCACCATCTCTGGGCTATTAATGAATAAGTCACTGAAATGGATCTCATTCCACTCTGCGTATGACTTTGGGTACTTTATCAAGGCAATCACAGGAGAAGATCTTCCTGTCTCTATGGACGAATTCTCCTACATACTCTCAAAGGTATTTCCGTATTTTTACGACATAAAGTACCTGATAAATATCATGGGGAAAAAAGGTGGTCTGCAGGACCTGGCTGACCAGCTGTCTGTCTGCCGAGAGGGCATACAGCACCAGGCAGGAAGTGATGCCTTGCTGACCCTAAAGGTCTTCCATACGCTTAAGACAGAAGTAATTCCAGATGCAGAGCAGAATGCAAAGTATAAATGTAAATTATTCGGAATTGATGCAGTCTAAGCACTAAACCACCGTGCATATAAATTAAAGGGCACCCTGCAGATCCAATATTATGAGTGGCTGCAGCTTCAATATGAATGCATGCACAGTAAAAGTCTCTCATGACAAAGAATTCTCTGAATGGAAATCTGCCCAGAAAAGACTGCAGAACACCTTGGTATGAGTATTCATGAGTCTATTGCTAGATGCAGTTTAATAAATAGCCAAGTCTATTGTAGTATACTTAACTAGGACACTGCACCATATATATTTGTTTAAATATACGCTTGTATCTGGTCCCTAGTAAACTTTGACTTAATTCTGGCTAAATCCCAAGGATGCAATAGTTCAAAATATCAGTCCCAAGTATATATTACTCCCTGTCCTACTGCTAATTCGTGTTACTTTCATAAGATTATGTGTTAATTTGCTTCTTGCAAGAAATAGACCAGTCTATAACCCGAATAATTTAATTTATGTATCCTACAGGTAATAGAACTACAATAAAATTACATATTCCAAATTAGTTACATACAAAGAATATTTACTTAGATAGACTAAATATTATGACTATTTAAGCTACAATCTATATAAATCTTATTTCTCCTAATATTTACTAAATTATTTGTTCCTGCTGTTATACTTTCCACTCAGTCTCTGCTGTGATATTTTTTCAAGAATATTTTTGTCTAGAGACACTAATACATATATGACTAGAGCTTTCCTAAAGAATAAACAGTACTAGTTCCCATATGAAGCAAAAGAAATAAGTTGAGTGGTATTTTATTTGCTTAGATGTCTATGCAGCACCAAGCAGATGGCTGCACTACAACCCTTTCAGTGTATGACGTGTTATTTGAAATATGCTTAAATAAAGAACTTATTCCTTCTCCTGTTTTTGCTGACCCTGAGAAGTGATGCATCTCGTACTCCGTGAAATATTCGTTTGTTACTTCTGATATTTCCTTGAGCCTTTGGACCATCCCTGGATCTGGGAAGCCTTTGTTCAGGAAGGATGCTGACTCTGTGGGTTTGAATAAAAGATCTGTTTTGTTCCCAAAAACAACAAGAGAGGCTGTTTTGTTTTTGGTTCTGACCTCAGAGCACCATTGCTGTGCTATTTTTATGCTAAGTCTATCTGTTATATCATATACTACAAGTACTGTATTTGCATCCCTATAATACAACGGTGCAATTGCCCCATATCTCTCCTGGCCTGCTGTGTCCCAAAGGTCCAGATGAAATGTCTGTCCATCCCTCTGGATCTCTTTTGTTTGAAATGCAGCCCCAATTGTTGCAGCTTGGTTTGGATCAAAGCCCCCACTGATATACTTCTTGGCTAGGCTTGTTTTCCCTGAACTGCAGCTTCCCAGTATTACTATCTTAGCCCTGCGCTCCATCTTTATTTACTATTAGTATTTATTTATCTATTTGTTTGCTTAAGAGAATGCTAACAAAATGCGCATTAGAAAATATCACACGCGCTGAGTCTATGAACTTGGAGCTACTCATTACAGGTGCCCCTAACACGTATCATGAAGCATCCTATCACCTTGATGTAGTGAATGCTGAGGAGAGCGAGCCCTTTACCTTAGAGTCTTTTAGAAAGTCAATTTTGGAGGCTCTGAAAGTTGGCAAGGAGTATATACTGGCGAAAGTAACTACTTCTGACCCAACAAACGCCACATCACTGTATAATTATTACTACTCTGCGTTTGAGATTAACAAAATTCTTTTTAAATACGAAGCAGACAGACACCTTCTCCATAGAATGAAGGTCCGAAATCCAATGAATAATATGTTTATTATGGGGCAAGTATATTACTACAAAATAGGATATGATTCTTTAGAGGCTGCGTTGCAGGAGTATGACCATCCTACAGCTGAGAGTGCACGCGGAAAGATGAAAGCATTCAGTGAGGTTCTTCCTATTTCTAGAAATACTCATAGTTCTTATATAGACAAGCTTAGTGTGCAAAAAGAACCAGAGCTTAGAACTATTTCAAGAGATCTATTTGAAAATCTAGCACACCCACAGGAGACTGCTGTAGATACAGAGAAGAAACTGCGAATACGTGCAGTGTACTTCGCAAATGACGGTGACTTTTTGGTTAAATCTGGTACTAGAGAGTTTTTTAAGAAGAATGCTGTGAACACAGATGACTACTTTATATTTAAACTTGAGAGAACACAAAACGACTTTTTAGCACTTTTAGACTCTCCTACAGGAAGTGAGTCTAATGACGAGGCAGAGACTTGGAAGAGAGCCCTTACTGCGCATCTAAGCTTTATATTGGTGATTATGTGTCTTCTTCTGTTTCTTGGTACGTTCCCTCTGGTTTTCTTTATTGTTTTTCCGCTTGTTATTTTATTTCTACTTTCTATGCTCTTCTCTCTCTTCTATATATTCTGTTGCAGAAGAAGAACTTTTGGAAGTATAGATGTAAATGACGTGGAAGAAGTGTAATTGTAGATAAATCATAAAGAACTCCATCAAAAATAAAATAAACCAATAATGATACGTATACAATGAGATATTTATATTTTATGTGCTTGCTGCTTCTTAAGATAATTTAGATTCTGTGCACTAATATTCTCTTTAATTCTTATAGAAATAGGAGTATGCGAATTACAACCATGGATTTATTTAAGAAGAAGTCACTGTAGATGAATTTGTCTTCTTCTTCAAATGAATAGATGAATATTTCTTCTTGAATATTAGACTTACCCATGCTAAATTTAGATCTGATTTATTCTCAATCTCTATTTAGTTATTATTTGGAGTTTCCTGCGAGTATCTTTCCCAGAGACAAAGCCAATAATTATGAACAAAGAGGGAGTGCATCTGAATGGTTAAATTAAATCACTATTATTGACATATAACCAAACATAGTGCGATATATCATATTTGTCTTTACTTAAAGCCTGGGAGACAGCAAATAATCTATACCTTACGCTTCTGTCCCAAGAAGGATATTTCATGTCTTCAAACAGAAGAAACCAACAGTTAGCTAATACTCTTTGTTCTACTGCACATGTAATATCTTAATTAGTCCTTTATCTAGCAAATACTCCTGTATATAACCTTTCTAATTATAATATTCATGCAAAGGGTAAATATTCACTAATACTAGCTAGTTATTTTATCCATATCCACTAGAATACTTATAACACGCATATTATCTATATTAGATCTATTTACATAAAGATAAAAGGGCTTAAACAGACAATCTAAATTATATAAATCACTGATTCTGTCGATACAAAATACTCTTTCTTATTTACACCCATAGATCCACTTAAACTCATAATTCCCTTTTTAGTGAATTTCCATAAAATGAAAATACAACATATACTTCTGAATTATTCTGTAATATATTTATATATTCTTTTGTTCTTACCTGCCTTAAAGCACTTACATAAAATAAATTAATTTTAGCTATTGTTTATAAAAATGGACACTCTTTTAGATTTCTATAAGGAAATCTTATCGGAAGATGCACCATTTCAAACATATTCAGTACTATCTATATCTGTGGTTTTGTTTACGGCCCTCTGCATCTTCATTACAAACACATGCATTTTTAGTGAACTAGATAAAATTACTGCAAAGATAGGATACTCTACGGTTGGGTTTAAAAGCACTTTACTTTTATTTGGGACTCTTTATGCGCCAGTCATTACTTCCTTGCAAGATATTAAACTAGGTGATGCTGTGTGGCACCATACCATTGTGTTCAGTATTACTGTCCTATGCGGGTTCTGTATTCTCTTGAAAAGAGGCAAGAAACGAGTCTGTGAAGAGAGTGTGCGCCACATAATCTTCTTCCAAACAATTGGGACTCTGGCATCTCCTATGCTGGGCATATACTCCATGCGGTCTTCCTACAGCAGCATCTTTTTGTTTGCACTTTATTTAATATACATAGTACTTTTCTCTACGCACAGGAAGGAAGTTCATATTAACCTTCTGATAGACCAGACTACGCGTATGCCTTTTCTTGCAAGTGTAGTGGATAAAATACTTAATAGATCTAAAGAAGGCAGCCAAAAAGAGTGGGTGAGTACTTTGGTCTCTTCTGTTACGATGGGGACTCTAGTTGGAAGAACCTTTTTTGGGAAAGACAGCATACTCCTTGGGGTGGGCGTATTCCTGGTTCTTTCAATTCTCTCAATGCAAACCAAAAAAACAAGTTGGTTTAGAAATGCATATTCATTTACATGTGCTTGTATTATTCTTAAAGCTGTATCGATACACATATACAGCATACTAAGGGTTCTATTTTCAAGTGTATATATGACATATTTAGGATACATTTTAATTACCAATATATATCTTCTGTTTCCATTGTGTGTGATTTTGGCTGTGGGAATGGCACAGAAGAGATATAAGCTTTGTTTTACAACAGCATTATCTATGCCAATTCATGTGTTTCTATTCCAAAAGGCAGTGTACCCTCATGTATACATAAATCCATATTACTTGTTGGTGGTGGATAGAATTACCCTGTATTCTATTATTTTTATTGCTATTTCCACCATACTTCTATTTGCAAACAATGAAATTCGCTCTGGTCTCTTTGAGGTAGAAGTTGGAGGAATTCTTCTTTCGCTCTACGTAGTGTACATACTCTGTATATTATGCCACCCAACACTATCAAAATAATCATATAAATAAATTGCACCCCACATTATATACAAGCTGTTTTTGGCAGTTACCCAGGGTACTCTTCTATTAACGTATTTGAGCCTTCTGAAGAAATGCCAATTTAACGTATAAAATACAAAAGATAAATTCTTTCATTTCACTAACTGTTTAATCCATAAGCCATATGCCACAGTGTATCTCATATAATATGTGTATTTCTAGCAGCACATATAAAAGGCCTGATATTTTAGAGATTGGAAACTCTTTATAATACTATTTCTAGTTACAGTATTTCCAGCTATATTTTGTCTTATTTATTGGTCTTTAATGCAATACTCTGCTATAATTTCTTTCTGTTGCATCCTCTAAACACTTCTCTTTACAAATTTGGTGTTTTTAAGGAGGCAGATGCTCTTTGCACTAATATTTCTGCGAGTGACTTATAGTCTTTGAGTTTAGTGGGTGCTGAAAAATAGACAGCCCCGTATGGGATTGTTTTATAATCAATTGCCTCAGGTGGAAATAAATACTCGCACACTGCAACTGAGATCTCTGGCAGCTGCGCCAGCACATTCTCTTCGATCTTTCTTCTTTTTACGCACTCATTTGAAGTGGGTCTTTTCTCTCTTCCTAGCTGTTCTTTTATTTCCTGCACACGCGCAGCCACCTCTTTCGGTCCTTTTAGCTTTGATAGTTCAATGACTATCTCTTCCACCTGCTCCAAGTAGTCATTGTAGTCCTCTTCATCAGAATAGTCCTCCAAGTTCTTTCCCATCTGCGACGAAATCACCTTCCTTATTCTGCACTCTCTTTCTATGCACACGTCCTCAAATGTCTGACTCATGTAGTTAGACCTTCTCAAGGAAATTCCGCACTCTGGACATTTATTTGGGCCATTTGCAAATAACCTTGAGACGCACATCTCGCACAAACTGTGGTAGCAAGGACTGACAAATATCTTCATGCTGGGATTTATGTATGAATTACTTTTGCACTGCGGACAAGACAGCTCAACATTTTCCATAAAAAACTAATATTTTTCGTTCTATTTGAGTACACTATGCATGCAGAGAAGTAATTTATGTGCACTCCTTTTAACTGGCAAGTTAAAGGACTTTTCTACATGAAGATTTCTATCTATTCTAAAAGAGACAGAATATGTTTTCTATCTCTTTCTGCATAGACCCTTCTGAGTATCTGAAATCTTCTTTATTTCATGATGAGTTCTTGTGTCTTTACATGTTCTTGCATAAGAGATATACTCACTGCAAAGTATGCAATAATATATATGCAGCAGAGTGTGCTTATATTCATTTGCAGTTATTCTTCTCCAACTTCTGCATTTCTATATTTTTACGTTTTTTTTATAGCCCACGTATGGCAGGAACCAGAGGAATAAGAAAATGCGCATTCATTAACAGACCAATTGCACCACATGACAAGTCTAGTGTTGTGTACACTATAGGAGTACTCGACGAGAACGGCAGATACACAGGAAAAGACACAATTCTCTCCGTGTGCGGTCAGATCCGAAAGAGTGGAGATGCAGACAAACTATTATATGCAAAGGCAGATGAGTTAATTCAATAAATAAATTCATAAATAAAATACTATTTGTTTGTTCATGAGGATCTGCGTAGGAAACTGGAAAATGAATGGGACCAAGGAAATGGTTCAAAATATTTCACATAAAATGAATGAAAGGGAGGGTGATTTGGCAAATATTGAGGTAGTAATATGTGTTCCATACACTTTACTCTATGAGGCAAGAAAGTCCTTTAGCTCAGCATTTGCAATTGGAGCACAGACTATGTGTGCATATGCAGAAAAAGGGGCATACACTGGTGGAATAAGCATGGAGCAAATAAAGGATGCTCAGGTACAGAGTGTGATAATTGGGCACTCTGAGAGAGTGAAATACTTCCATGAGACAGAAGAAGAGGTCAAGAATCAGGTGGAAATGGCAGTAAAGAATAGTCTAAGTGTTATTTTGTGTGTTGGTGAGCATACGAAAAATGGCAGTTTAGAAGAGAATTCACTTATTATTAAAAATAGGTTGAATATAGTGAAGAATCTTGGGGTTCCTAGTGCCAGGATATACATAGCATACGAGCCTGTCTGGGCCATTGGCACTGGAGACATGCCGAGTGCAGAGAGGATTCAGAGGATAGTCCAAATGATACACGACGAGATGGGGGACAAGATACAAGGGATACTTTATGGGGGATCAGTTACAAAAGAGACCGTGCAGCCTCTTCTAAGTATCAGCCATCTAGCCGGCTTTCTTGTGGGCAATGCATCTCTGACAACTGAATTTGCAGAAATATGCGAAATAGTTAGCCAAGCAAGCTGAATAAATCTGAAATAGAAATGGATTCGTCTAATTATGCGAAAACGAGCTAAGTAAAGACTATATATGCAAAATTACATGCAGGAAAATCACTGTCTTCTTGACTGCCTATTTCTAAATTGTAGTTAGCATATATCCCTGCAGAAATGATCTATTTACAGCAAATGCTATTTGTATACTCTTACAAATACTGGCTTATGAATAAAAATGATCTTTCTAACGTGCTAGTGCGAAGAATTAAGATAAACCCAAGACAGTGTTAGCGCATAATTATGCAGTAGAAACCTCGTCTTATCTACTTTATTCCTAGCATGTTCTTCAGTGCCTCTGTGTATTTTTCACTAAGACACATAGAGACAAAA
The DNA here is from genome assembly GCF_000738915.1 of Nematocida ausubeli. Classification (NCBI taxonomy): domain Eukaryota; kingdom Fungi; phylum Microsporidia; genus Nematocida; species Nematocida ausubeli. The sequence goes on from NW_026515636.1 coordinate 604,591, forward strand.
AAAGCCTATTTTCATGGCAGGGCTTCCCAGGGATGAAGTAGAACTACAATTGGCAAGAACTTATAGGAAGAAGTATACTTAGAAATACTCGGTAATATTGTATACACTAACACGCCAGACTCTAAAGTCTTCTTATCGAAGAAGTATCTATATCAATGCGCACTAGCCCGCATAGTGTGCATAATAATATATTTTCTATTTAGGCTGGAAGCCAAGTAATAGAAGAACAAGAAAATTAAAAAATAGAAGAAGCAAAAAGCCCCATACAACCCAAGTCAAAGACACAGAAGTTTTATAGACTCTGTAAGGGAGAATATGGATGTTCTTTGGTCTGAGTAGCAAAAATAATATAACCTGAATAAGAGCACAGAAATTATATAAGCAATAGATGCTAATCCATCATATATGAAAAGTGTAAAAGAAGCAGTTGAGAGGAGACAGAAAATTAAACAAGTACAATGATGCGTGTAGTATTAAACACTGGGCTAGTGCACTCTAAAAATTAGTAAGTGTCTGTTTATAGGGTTATATGGGTGCTTTTTGATCTTTATTGAACTCCCATGGGATTATGTGTTTGTTTTCTAATTGCTTCTTTTGCCATACTTGTTCATTTGTGGTTCTTTAATTTGTGCAACTTTTATGATTTTCCTGTGCTTTAGTCTTTTTTTATCATAAAATCCTTCACTATAGCAATTATTATAGAAATATTATAGAAATATTATGTACACTTTGTTTTTACAATATGCAAGACAGAGAAAAAGAGCTTAAATGAAAAGAAAGAAAGACAAAATAGACACACGGCCAAATAAGACATAGATTCACAGTATATGCGCAGATACATATATCTCATGGGTTAAACACATCTGTCTCTTTAGTGAATAAGAGCACTCAGACAGAGAGTGATATACAAGGCACCATTTAATGTGAAGCTGCAGTTTACACGGAAAACCCAGAAATTCGCATTATACGATATTTCGCAGCCCATTCATAGACAAAGCCTAGTTAAATCCATTTCTAATATAACCCGAGATTTAAAGAAAAGCACATATATTTATACTAACCATAAGTATATATTATATTTTACAAATTCATGTGCTCTTAAATACTATTATCCTTCTACTGCAGGATGAAAGATGCTATACCTCAAATAATCAATAAAATGCCAATATAACCAGAATATACATAACCCGAATGCACTGTGCTCAAAACTCTTCAAATATATTCGAATTCCTTAGATGGAAAGTCCTTCTATAAAAGGGTAAGAGAAAATGCACTTTATATTTAAATTGAAATTGCTTTACTTATTAGAGCTAAATAGACAAGACTCTAATAGAAAATATTGCATTAGTACAAGTAAAATATCAACTGAAATATCCAGACACTATGAAGCCATTTAGAACACATATATTCCCTATGTATCCAGGCACATCTTACAGTATATTTTCATAAAAGCCTTTCTAAAACTCCTGATGCATCACTCCCTTATATTCTTATGCAGTACAGCAAAAAATATATTTAGCCAAAATGACTTAAATACTCATATTATGCCTAAGCCAGGCACCAAAAAATACATCTCTGGCATGGATAGAATCTTACTTCTGCAACAAGGCTTTAAATTTAGCTGCCGCAGTATAGGCATACAGAAGGTTCAATTGAAGTATTAATGCAGAAACAACTGCCTAACATAGAACCCGCAAAAGACTGTAGAAAATAGCCAGAACTCAATAGACACAATAAACACACAAAGTTTTATTCTTATTTCCATAGTATCACTTCATCTCCACAATGCCTTTATAGATTTTCTTTGCATTAAAGAAGGGATTGTACTTGTACTTGTCCATGTGCTTTCGTATCTTTATAACAGTCAGGTAAACTAACCCACAGAAGTAGATTATGAGAATAGGTGTAAACACAGGTATATTAAAAATCGGGAAGAATGTCATAAGTATCCCTGTTCCGCATGCCTTGACAGACTGCAGCCAGTACTCAAACTCAGGCAGTCTGCGTATAAATGGCTTAGACTCGTCCCCGCTCTTTTTGATTGGCATAGATACAGCCATGCCTTCCTCTTCTATGTCAAAGGGGTCAGGTATTTCGCTGTCAATTGGCGTGCAGAACCCAATGAAGCAGTGCAGGAAGTACAAAAACAAACAATATGCAACAAGCCTGTAGCCACCAGTCAGGACTATTCGCCAGACAAATATAACAAACATAAGGAGAAAGGCCGCCCACCTTTCCTTGACTAATCCAACGGACATATCCGCATACGACTGTATCATGTGCTGCAGTTTCATGTCCAAAAAAATAATTCACTTCTTTCATATATGCATATAGGAAGGCGGAGGGACCCAGTCTTGCGCTGTATATCGAGCGCATGTGGTTTAATGGTATAATTCTCGCTTGCCATGCGAGAGACCCGGGTTCGATTCCCGGCATGCGCATCTTTTTTAATTTTTTCCCAGCTGCAATTGAAATAAATGCCAGAATGCAAAAATTGTCATAATGGCTGTGCCAATGGATAGGATGGGCGCAGTTGAAGCTGCAAAGATCTCTTCGGTCGTGTTTGTGGTCATGTATAGCACTCTGTATATGACCAAAACATATACGCAGTTAAATACAGCAGAGCAGATTGCAGTGGGAGGCATCAGTGAGCTTATTAAAGCAGTTACGTGCTTCATATTCCTATATTTCACAGAGGAGTACGAAAGCACAGAATACCTGCCAGGATATCTTGTCTCTGGAATACTTTCATCTTTGCAGTCTGTGACGTGGATGCAAGTAAGCCAGGCATTCCCTAATCTTATTGTGCTTATATCCTCGCAAAGCAAGATATTCTTTGTATTTTTAATGGCAATTGTCTTTATGAGGCGGAGGTATGTGCTCCTGCAGTACTTTGCGCAATTGACTTTGCTTTTGGGGATTTTTATGCCTGTTATACTCAAGGGAACCTCAAGCCTAAATAATACTATTTTTGAGTATGTTATGCTAGTGGGTCTTCCAATTCTCTCTGCTTATACGGGGGTGGTCTTTGAGATGTGGATAGCCCCCAGGCTGAAAAGTAGGTGGAAAAGTGCAGTGAACCATGCAGCCACGAGTGCATTCTTTTCATTTCTGATTAGTGCAGTTCTTTTTGCAAACGGCCATGCGATCAGATATGAGAATGTTCAGTCAGTTGCGACACTTTCTTTGGTTAAGTCAGTGGACAGTATTGTCTTTGGGTATTTTATTATTTATTATACCACACTTGTACGTATGCTTATTATACTAGCAATTAGCCCTGTTTTGTCTATTCTCATTTCATACCAGTTTGAAGAGGCAATTACTCCAGACAGAATTATAGGGGTAGCCATTACATTTGCAAGTATTTTGTTGTTCCATCTGCCGTACTATTTGAACCGGCAGGTTAGTAATAAATAGATCTAGTATTAATGAAATTTCTTATTTGCACCGTAACTGTAAGCGTATAATATGCTATGGGATATGGATCCTTTACAATGCATTGTAAATTGGATCTGCAGTAGTACTTATTTTGCTTATTCTGGCATAAATATTTTACAGATCTACTATTATCTGGTATCCTTATAATGTGTTTGTTCTGTGTTTTGTTGTTTCTCTTGTGTGTTTTATGGAAATATCTTCTTTCAGACTGTTTATTTTCTCTGAGGATTTTAAGCGTATTTATTTCAGAATTAGTTCTCTTGGGAAAAGTACAGTATATTAATATTATTTATTGTAGGATAATCCATGCAAGTGTACGTGGGCGTATCAAGGGGATTTGGTGTTTTATTAAGACTTTTTGCTAGAATGAATACTTAGTTGCAGGTGCCATATAAAAGACATAGAAAGACTTTATAGTATCCAGGCTCTGCTATACTATCTTTTAGTTAGGCTATTTCTTTCTTTGCAGGTTTTACTGGTTTGCAAATATTTTGGATATGTGGGCACTTGGGGCATCTTGTGTGTAAAGCCTTTTAAATACTTGCTCTGATATTTCATTTATGCGTTCTTCTATTTGACTCTGGGATAGAATTCCTGTTGCAGATGGATCCATTTTCCCGTTTGATCGTATGAAGACGTAATTGAATATTGGATTCCTAAATAGAGATACCATACTATTCATGCAATTAATAACCACTTTTCCAATTGTTCCTACTTTAGCTTCTTTTTTAGGCTGCAGTTCAATAGAAAGAAGCATCATGTTATTTACCACTAAATATAAATTTGATGAGGCATGTTCTGGTTCTTTCTCAGGCTTACTTTGGAAGATATCCATAATGAAGGAGTATGTGCGATTAAAGTGCATATACATAATAAAAGCTATTCTTTTGGTTGGAGATTTGTCAATATCTATTAAGGCAGGATATATATATAATGTAGGTGTGTGATTGCTTGTGCCCATTAGATAGAAGTTCTTGCTGTAGTCATATGAGGCAAGGTTGAACATATTTTCTGAGGGAATTTCTGTTTCTGCAGTAGAAGTACTTGACTTGTCTTGTTTCTGTTCTGCACGAATCTCATCTGTATCTATTGAAAATCTTGGGGTTTTCTTTATATATATAGCTCTATACCCATTGAAGTTGTTTTTCAAAAGACTATCTGGAATTATTCCATAGTTAAAGATATTTTCAACTTTTTCTGCCCAGAGCATAGACTTAATAGAACTAAAGCTCTTTTTACATAAAAATAAGGCTGTATTAAAACACCAGTAAAATGAGCCAACAGAAGGTTCTGGTCTTAACTCTGTATTATTTTGCTGATCAATAGGCAGTTTTTTTTCCATTTTTTTCTTCATATACACATTGTATGCTAGCCTTGGGATAGGTGCTAGTTCAACCTGCTTCGTGGAGTACTCAGAGAGCGTAAAGTAATGGGGTGCAACTACTGACATGCAAACAGAAATTGTGTCTAGTGGCATGGAATTTCTGCCTGTTTCTGGCTTGGCTTCATTAGTATATGCCCATGATGCCTTCTGAATGTAAAGCAGCACAGGGCTACTCTCTGGCTCATTTTTAGTACTTTTTATCTTTCCAATAGGCAGGTTGTTTACCTCAATGGACAGATTAATATTCTTTTTTCCGTTTTTTACCATATCAAGATAAGATCCTAGTCCGCCTTGTTTATTGACGCTGTCTGAAAGGGCTTTCCTGATCATATTGGTTTTCACAGAGAATGGTATTAATATGCCTAGACAATTCATGTTCTCAATTGTCTTTTCTTGCTCTGCAGTGATGTGTATCTTATGCAGGCGGGTTTTAAGCATTGGCTCTGGTTGGTCCTTCTCTGTGCACGGGGGAATATATCGATTCTTGTAGTGAATATTTCGGCCAGTATATTCACACTTCTCTTTTTCTATCGTAGAAATAAGCGAGTTTGTGTAGCTGCTGACTTGCTTTTCATCAAATAGCTTGCTATTTCTAGCCAGGTGCTTCTCTACAGAAACATGCACAGCGTTATTCTCTACAAAAATAGTGCGTATTTTTCTCATTACTATATCAAAGAAAGCCTCATTCTTAGGTATATCGTCTGTGGACTTCTTTTTCAAGTAGTTATGTATTGTGCGGTTGATCATTATAAGAGTGCTCATTCCCTGCAGAGTTGTCTTTGAAGTGTGTTCTTTGCTTTCTTCACAGATAGACCCCAGCTCCATGTTGACCAAACACGAATCAGATGACAGCAGCAGATCAAAGAGTTCGTTATATAAGCAGAGTGTCAGATTTGCACGGAACTCAAACAGCTTGTCGACAAATCCCATCTGTATGAATTCAATCTTTAGGTATACAATGGCATTGCTTTCACTTGTTATTTTCATGTACATATTAGAGACTGAAACAATTCCATCCGTACAGATAGCAATTCTATTTTTTGGCGGTTTTTGCAGTGCTTTTTCCCCATAGAATGCTGTGGTGCGGAATACTAAACCATTCTGATACTCCTTATCTGCGCCATTCCCGGAGACAGCAACCTTAATATTTCGGACTTCTGGTGCTTTCTCATCGGAGGAGTTGCTAACTCCAGCTACTACAGTGCTATTTTCCTTAAATCCATCACCCAAAGCTATTTTCATGCCTACCTTAAAGAGGCCTACTAAGCTTCTGTTGAATGGATAGAAATAATTTGAAAAGCCTTTCCTCTGAAGTGAGAGCCCTTCTGTGAAAACTGCCTCTCCAAGCACGCCCTGTATGAGTATGCGCTTTTCTTCTTTAAGTGGATTAACGACGGACTTGTGTATTTCAATGCTGCCTCCACCCATTTCGCAATAGACAAATTTCACTTCCATAGAATCAGCCCGAAGAATCCCTGCTAATTGCGAGGCAGAGTGTTCGTACAGAGCAATTGCTGTTGGAGGAATGCAGACCAAAAAAGCCACAGATGATCTTTTTGGCTTTGGATTTTTAGGCTCTGGAAGGTTTATCTTATTTAGGCGAAATAGAACAGCTAGTGTATTTATCATAGCATTATTCCCGTTCATGTTCATGGCAGACTTACTGCCTTCCATATGCAGGTTCTTTATTAGGTCATTCACAAACGTATCAATATTCATCAAAATTGTGCTTCTAGTACCAAGCCTGCTATTAGGTCTTTTCATGCTCAGATGAATTGGCTGCAGTCTGTGTACTGTTCTTAGACCATTCGGGTCTCTAAACTCAATCAGCGAAATCTTTTCGGGAGTTTTTGCATCAGGGTCAGTATTTACAGATATCTGTATAACAGTTTGCACTGAACTCCTTATACTCCACTCATTTGAAGATGGACTAGCCAGAACATCAATATATGACTTATTCATTCCCAATGTGACAAAAACACCCTCCTGTGCAAGCACTATATCCGTGTCTATCCAGGCGATTCTCACATAATTTTCCAACTCTGCTCTATCCTTGCATTCTATTGTGCATGTTGCAGCTACGCCATTTTCCAGCTCTTCATCATAAGAAATTCTTTCTTTGGGTTCTATGCGCGCACTTGGTGCATTTACGCTTTCACTGGGAATATAACTATGGAGTGCCTGGTCAGGCTCTTTGACTAGCTGCTCTAGTGGTGATTTTATGTTAATTCCTGTAATCTGCTTATTAAGGTCTAGTAGCACCTTGTAGGTTGTAGAGTATTCAACAGATTCTTTAGTCGATGGAAGAGGTTCTAGCCACACATATCCTACGGATATGCCTAATCCTGCTCTCCATCGCATTCCAAATCCGCTCATTATTGTATTTAAACAATGGTTAGAGCTCTTTTTAACGGACACCTCTGAATTCTGCATCAAACCGGAAATATCCGGACTGTTATTCTTAAATAAAGAGGAAAGGTTTTCCATGCTTGTTGGAATCGTGAGTATACATTCCATCACTAGAAAGTTCTTGTAGTACTCGCTGTCTCTCTCTTGCGATTCTTTCCTGTAATGGTACCCAGTGCCTATGATTGAGCATTCATTATTAATAAATAGATTTAGACTTGTGCTAGGAATTCTTCCTGTGTTAATGCTTTCAACCATCCTTTTGTATGGGAATAGTTCTTCATTAAATATCAGCTTACATCGTAGCCCATTTTTCTCCACTCCTTCTATTCTTCCTTCAAACAGAGGCGTGTCCTTTATTTGCATATCTCTCTTTTGGCCTGGTATTATTCTGTTTATGTATATTGTACTGATTTGCTTAAGGATCCTATAGTGGAATGTGTACGGTGGATCAGCGAACTTTTTAAACTCATCTACACTAAAGGTGAACGCAATTGCCTCTCTGCCCATATACTTCCCTAAGGCATCTCTTATGTTCTGACTGTTCTCTGGTGTAAGTGTTAGAGTAAACTGCGCAGTGTTACTAGTATCTATTGGGTTATCCTTAGTCTTTTTTGGATCCTTTTCATTCCGGGTGTCTTTCTTTGGATTCTTTCCTGTTTGTTCTTTCCCTATAGGCATATTACTGTCTTGTGCTGTACTTCTATTAAATCCACCATGGATTACGCCTCTTCTAATAGTGTGCTTTTCCACAGACAGGCTTCCTACGCTCTTATTATCTATGTACAGGCCTAATTTTACACTAGGAATATTAGCAGATAAGCATGATGGGATATTCGTATACTGATACCGTGCTGTAACTTTTGTCACATTTTCAACCTCTTCTACAAAGTACTTTTTTATCTGAATTGGCATATCTCCTCTTGTAGTCTGCTGCCCTACTTGTGCGTCAGTGGCTGGCTGTCTTTCAGACTCAATGCTCTTAAGAAGCGTGTCTACCAGCTTCAGCCCACTCTTTTTAATGCCTGTGATTGAAGGATTCTTTCCTATGTACCATCCTAGAGTATACGGGAAAACTACAGGAATGCTTATCCCAGGAAGATTCTTTTTTAGCTTTAGAAAAACGGTTCCCTTAAAGGTAAATAATAGCTGGTTTTCAACATTCAGCAAAAATTTTTCGTCGATATTAGATGTATGCTTAGGCGTAACATACTGCATTGAAGCATTCACTGTATTATTCTTATTATTAACTACCTCTATTTCACTGATGTACCAGTACCCAAGAGGCTTTTCATTTCTTGATGTACTCACCCCTATCATAATGTCCTTTGCATAGATACTAAAGTAAGGGAGACCTAGCAAATAATTCACAGATATCTCTATCTTATCAGGATGTGTTATATCTATCTTTGATAGCTTAAGATTGCTCAGATTACGCTTCATTCCTGTAAGAAATATGATAGACCCAAGAAGAGGGGTCAAGAATATAAGCCAAAAGATGCTTATTCCAACTAAAAAGATGAATCCAGCTATTTTTCGTGTCAGACTATTCTTTCTCTCAATTGCGCCCTTTCCTATTTTCATAAAATATTTTTTATTCATTTCCTATTTATAGCTAGGAGCTGGCTTTATTGTATATAAAAGTGAAAAAGTGAAAATAAAAATAAAAATGAGCAAAGACACAGGCCATGGGATAGTTACACAGTGCATAAAAGAATGGAGGGAGTATTTGAGTGAGGAAAAGTCTGAGGTGGTAAAGAAAATACAGGAGATGCGAATTAAAAATACCTTTATCCCGCCTTCCCTGGTAGAGAAGCACGTAGTCTTAGAGCAGGAGGATGCAAAGGAGAAGAGAAAAAAGGTAAAAAAGACTGTGCAGACTGCAGAGAAGAAGGGACCAAAAGAAGCAGAGAAAGAAAGCGCAGCACACGGCACAGAAATCCAGGTTCCTGCAGAGAAAGAGCCCAAGAAAGGGCCTTCTTCAGTAGCCAAGAAACCAAGGACCAAGAAAGTTCAAGACAAGGAGGGAGTGAAGAGTACTCAGAAGGCTCAGTTAAGTGAGACAGAAGAGAAAGCAGAGGTCCCTTCCAAGAAGACATCTCCTTCACCAGAAAAGGAACAGGCTATTAGCAAAGACACATCTGAGAAGAAAACCTCCAAGAAAGCAAAAAAGCAGAAGGAGAAGAGTGCTAGTCCATCCGAAGAACCTTCATCCGTAAAAAAAACCACCAAGAAAGCACAGCCTGTCTTGTCTGAGAAAAAAGAAGACCCTTCTGAGAGCAAAAAGATAGCAAAGGATGCATCGAGTAAAAAAGAGATGCAAACTAGTAAAAAAGAAGCACAGACAGTAGAGACAGAGAAGAGTGAGAGTAAGCCCACTGAGAGCCCAGCTACTGTTCTTTCTCCTTTAAGCTTGTTTGAGAAGATGAATCCTATGGCTAATCCAACTGGACAGGATAGCCTGGTTATTCAGCAGAAAGAGAAGAAGGTTGATCCATCTACTAGTGCCAGTCCAAAGAAGCAAAGTACTAAGGAGACTGCAGAAGAGAAACCTGAGCCAATAGGGGAAAAGTCAGAGAAAACATCTGATGCATCGGTGGCACACCCTTCATCTACTAGCACAGAGCCATTAGAAAAAACAGCAGAGACATCCGTGCAAACTACAACGCCTGTAAAAGAGACTTCGAGTGGTATGCCTCTGGTCGGTATAGAGTCCAAGTCTATGCCAAAATCAGCTAAAACATCGCTAATGAACAAAGAGACACCAGCAGAGACCTCAGAGCCAAAGATTTCAATTGCTGTCGGTGACCTTGCCAAAGAGGACATTACTCCACCCTTAGATCGATCTACGCCTGCTGTCTCTACACCTAAAAACAAGGCCTTTTTGGATGGTGAGGTGGTAATGCCTTCTATTATCTCAGATGTCCCGAATAAAAAAGACACCATAAACACTAACACGGCAGTTAATAAAGAGAGACTTTCGGATGAGACAAAGGAAATAAGAAAGGACCACTTCAAGAAGTCATACAACGAGTCTTCAACTGAGATGGACAAACCAAGCAAAAATATCCACCTGTCATCAACTCTCTCAGTGGCCCACTCTGTTGATGAAAGCAATTTTGAAAGACTTCTTCCATCGAAGAACGAAATATCAGTAGAGGCTGTTAAAAAGAACCTAATCACAAGCCAGAAGAGGCTTATCTCTGAGAAGAAAAGGGACAGACCAAACCAGTCATTCGTTGGCTTGAAACCAGAAGAGCTGAAAGAGAAGACATTTGAGCTGAATAAGCTGCTGAAAACCTTCAAGACTAAGATTAAGCAAGACCACACTCCACAGCCCCCTCCTGCACAAGAACCTGCAGATGCAAAGGACAAACACTCCGAGCCAGAAAGTGCATTTACACCGGTCATTGACTTCTCAGACGACGAGCCGTCACGTGGCATTAAATACAACACAAAGTGGGTAGACAGTCCATCTCTTCCTAGAAAGCTTCTCATGCAGAGCGAAGACCAAGCAGAAAAAATCTTTGGGTCGTCTGTAAATACCAAAGTAAATCTGAAGGAGATGTTCTCCACACTCAAAAACCTTCCATCAGACAGCCCTACAAAAATGACATAATATTTGTATTTTAATAAAGATCATCTTTGCTTATTACTGGTCATTTTCCCTAAATAAGTACAACCTATCTTGTCCTGCACCTGTACACTCTCAAAAGCCTGGCAATATTTTATGTCTCAGTGTATCGATACGTTTACAATAACTATATAGAAGAATCTAAATGATAAAGAATTCTAATGTATGGATCAATCTGCTTGTATTGTTTATTTTTCTATTATTTTCTTGTACAAAAGTGCTTTTCTTGTGGCATCTTCTAATCTTTTCACATTTACATCATCCTCACTCATCCATATCTCTTTAATTGCTGATCCTCGGATAAAAATGTTATTATTTCTTAAGAAGGGAATATCTATTTTATCTGTATCTCTTAATTTAAAGTTAAAGAACGTATCTATATCCTCCAATAGCCCTGTTATTTTTAAGCTATTCTTTAGTTCTATTCTTACTCTTTTATTAATTAGCGTCTTAAAGAGCGTAGTCATTACCATAGGAAAATAAAAATAAAAATGCATTTCTAGCTTAGTCCATGGCCATCAAACAGAAAGAAAACTTCTAACTTGCAGAGACAGCCCAAGATACACTGAAAATGCACTTGCAAGACAGCAGCATACATGGTGAAAATCCTATTAGTACTCTGTTCTAGTTTTTATTATGCACTGTTCTTAACTCACACACAGGCATACTTTTGGGCTACATGCAAGTGCCTTTCAGACATTCATGAATACAATTAGCATTTGATGCAGAATTTGAAAGAGATTCTATGGCTCTGCAATGTGCCTGAGTTAAATATAAACTAATGCACTCTGTCATGCAGACTCTTTATGGGTTTTTGTAGATTCTTAGACTGTGGCTACTATTTGGGCCTGTCTGGCTCAATGACTGAGTTCTAACTCTGGCTGCAATACAGGCTACGTGGTACTTAACTATATATTCATATGGGTTTATGGATAAATAAGATGCAAAGCATAGATAATCTACCATATGCCTGTCCATGGACTGTCTAAATATATATAGATCTTCATCTTAATTAAATAGTATGTGATTTATTTGTTTTCTCATGAAGAAACTTCTACCAAGTAAGATAATATGTACACTAGGTCCAGCAAGCAGTTCTGAAGAAATAATCTGTAAGATGATTGATGAAGGAATGTCTATTGCAAGGATCAATCTAAGTCATGCAGCTGGAGAAAGCAGCCATGCAGTCCTTAATATGCTAAACCACCTTAGAGAAAATATAAAGTACTCTGCGCTCAGTATTGCTATGGACACAAAGGGACCTGAAATTCGCACAGGAATAGTTCCTGACGTAGGAATCCTGATTAACCAAGGGGACACAGTTGTCCTCACTACTGACACAAAGTACTCAGACAGCTGCGAAAAGAGTAAAGTATTTATAGACCACAAAAACATATACGACGACTTAAGCGATGCATGCCGCTCAATCTTCATTGATGACGGTAAGCTGGAGCTTGAAGTACTTAGTGTATCCAAGAAAAGAGAAGAAATCACCACGAAAGCCAAAAACAGCGGGTGTATCTTGTCTAGAAAGGGCGTAAATATCCCTAACATAAAGCTGTCCCTTCCTAATCTAACAGAGAACGACCGAAAGTCCATTGAGTTTGGCATTCAGCATGGAGTAGACTTAATATTTGCTTCGTTCATTCAAAGAAGACAGGATATAAAGGACATAAAACAGATGCTTACTGGAAGGCCAAATGTGAAAGTCATTGCTAAAATAGAAAGTACAGAGGGACTGAATAATCTATCCGAAATAGTAGAGGAGGCAGATGGAGTGATGATAGCAAGGGGTGATTTAGGAATAGAAACAGACTACTCAAATCTTTTCTTTTCCCAATGCATGATTGCGAAAGAATGCAAGTACCAGAAAAAGCCGTTTATTGTTGCCACTGAGATACTAGAAAGCATGAAGTGCTCTTTAAAGCCAACCCGTGCAGAAGTAACTGACCTTTCCTTTGCTGTTCTCTCAGGAGCTGCCTGTGTTATGCTAAGCGGAGAAAGCGCTGTAGGCATTGATCCTGTAAACACTGTACGCGTAATGCACAAAATAGTAGAGAAAAGCAGTGAGGCAGTTCTTTTCCCAGAGGCTTTCAAAGACCAAATAACCCTGCAGCCTCCCGTAATGAAGGTTCTAATCTCAAAATCAGCAGAGTCCCTTCGAAGCACACATATTTTATTTGGATGGGGGGCTATTCATGCAGACCTTGCCAGTGACAATGTACAGATCCCGAATGGGTACCAGTTAGAGAGAGTTCTTGATGAGAAATAGTCTGCAGTGAATGAGATGCCAGAATGTTTCTTGTGCGCTATCTGTTCTTCCTGTACAGAATGCATCTACTTAAAGAACTTTTCTCATTTAGGCATGTACCCACAGCCAACGGACATAAGATCTTTATAAACAAAAAGTGTCTCTAGAAACATCCGCAATAAGAGAAGGTGATGATTTTACGCAGAAACATAAAAGAATATTGTGGTAAAACTCCCACTTTCATTAACTCTGTGAAATTCCTCGTATATCAGCAACTGACTATATAATAGTAAGAACAATTCAATTCAAGAAAAGGCGGAAGATGTCTGAAACAAGAAATACAATTATCAAATATGCAACAGGTCCAAGTCACCAACCGTAAAATTACAAGAAATATCTTCTATAAAACATTTGTGATTCAATCTGATGCTGTAAAGGCATCAGAATAGATCTCTATCTGCTGTTCTTTTTGCATTTTCATGCTAGAACAAATAAGAATTAATTTCAGTGATTCAGATTGTATTGATATATCTGGTCAATAATCACTTGATCATCTATATAGCTAGAAGAGAAGAATAAATAGCTAGGTTGGTGCCTAGAGACTAGGAAGTTAAGAATAATCTACTTTCTGTAAGAGTATCCGCAAATAAAAAGAATAAATACAGTGTTTTAAAATTTTAAAGGTATGGAAGATTGCATAGCAAGAGAACCGAAAAGAGCTTTGAAAGGAAAAGTCAAAAAAATAATCGATCTAGTTGCACGGTATTTAGAATGTAGCCCAGCAGAGCTAGATGCAGAAAGAGAAAAGGCCGGATATAGCAATGTTGTATATAAAGTTTCACATGGAGACACGAAATATCTTTATAAAGAATATTTGGCAAACAGCAGGGATATAAAGGAGCTGCAGTGGCAGTTATTTTTTAAAAGCCCAAGGATCCTTTATGAGTGCAAAAACTATCGCATTGATGAATACATCGACCATGTGGCTCTGACTAAGTCCTTATTTAAAGAAGAAAACGTCCTTATTAGCCTAGCAAAAGCACTAGCTTGTATACACTCAGAGAAAAGAGAACTGCCCTCTGCTGAAATGGATATTTTCTATCTGGACAGAATGGTCCAGGAAAGAGAGAGCCTGAACAGTAAGATAAAGTTTGTTCGCTTTATGCAGATATGCAAAAAGATAGAGAAAAAGATCGATCAGCTCTATAGTGAAAGCCTTTTCAAAGACGATCTGTGTCTTTGCCATAACGACCTGCAGTTTGGAAATATTCTAATTCTGCCTGAAAAAGAGGCAAAGATCATTGACTTTGAGCATGTCTCCAGAAATATTCCAACAGTAGAGATTGCAAACCTTTTCAATGAAGCCTCGACTAATTACGCAGTCCGGGGAGCACCACTGGCAAAGAAGCAGCACTTTATACAATCTGAAAGCGCAAAGATATTTGTGAAGGAGTATCTTAGACAAAGGAGTAATACAATCTCAGTAGGAAAGTTTCTGCAAGAAGTTGAGAAGATGCAGTGTATTCCGCACTACTATTGGTTTATATGGGCTATTCAGATGCTTTTAACGAATAAGGAAAAAGGTTCCTTGGACTATTTCTCATTCGCCATGAACAGGCTGCAGTACCTGCATAGAGAGAACTTCATAACCAAAAATAATTTTAAGGAGATGCAATGCATTATTAGAAACAGCCAGTAGAATGGCTGCGTATACAAGAGAAGAATATCTTCTATACAGTATATTTTAATCTACTATGGCTATATACAGTTATATAGTGCGCCCGAATAATTTGCAAAGCATACAGTCAACTATCTTTTTGGACACACGGCTTATACTCAGCTAAACCCTCAGATACTCATGGAATTGCCATATTCTATTGCAGAAGCAGCACTCTACTATTATACTAATACCTTAGTCACTGCACTTAATGCTAGATAGTACTAGACTCTATAGTTCTTTTACAATCTGAATTTGTTCTGAACATCCTACAAGATACCGTTATGATTTAAAAAGAAATTAAAACTCTTTTAATATACGCTATGCTAATTGTTTATCCCCAGTGTTTTCTTTGAATATGCACTTTGAATAGCCCTTTTCTTTAGCTACCTATTCTATTTGTATGTCCTATTCAAGATATATTGAATATGATCCATGCAGTAGAATGATTAACTCTATCTAAGCCCGCTATTATACCTTGAGTTAAAGCCAATTAATTCCATTGCTGCCTTAAGGAGCACTATTATCAAGATTTGTCTTTTCTGAAAATACGAGTTTCTTAAATATATAATAGTCTTCAGTGCAAATAACTGAACTTAAATAAAGTCGCAAATAAAATGCAGTACTTCAGGTAGTATGGCCAATCTGTCTCTGCCTTTATTATTTTTATTAAATACTTTCGCTCTATTTATTATTAGTGGCCAAAATCTGGACAGGCAGAGGCAGCTGCTATTTAGCCAGTAAATAAAAATACAGTTTGTATAAAAGGCTAATAATGTGATGTTAACTTTAATTTTATAATATACTAGTTTTTTCTCAACCTATGCTGCACTCGGGAACAAACAGGCGTACTTCTCTATACTTATAAAGACTTGCTGCAAGAAAATACATTCTGGCATGATTAGCATGTGAAATATCCCTCCTCATCCACTTCTGTCTTTCTCTTTTTCTTCCATGACTGTCCTGTTTTCTCAAGTATATCAGAGGCCTCTGCTAATTTTTCGTCTAGATTTTGCAAGAGAGTTGTTTCACTGTAGGAAACATGGACAACTGGTGTGTTAAAGAAGTCTATTGCATCATTAATGCTTTTAAACTCAATTATTATCTGATATAGAATTTTCATCACATCTGCTTCTTTTTTTTCTGTTACTATGTACTTCACCGAATATGCCTTTTCTGAGTTTACCCGGATTAGCGAATTAAATGGAAGCGAAAAGATGACTATGTTCTCTTTTCTTGTTAGGGGGGTGTGCAGCTTCGTTCTGTACTCTACTCCTTGCAGCTTAAATGGAAAACATACTGTAATGCACTCTACCGCCATATGAAAAAACGCACAAAATAAAATTTGTAAAGGTTAAATAGCTCTCTACCAAGATGTGCGCATACTCGCATATGTTTAATTGACCTTCATATAAAATGCGTGGCTGCCTTTGTAAGTCTATCCATAACACCTCTTCCTTCGTTATTCTTTGGAATTTCTGCTGTATATATGACAGATACATGTCTATCTAGATATCTTAGACCGTCAAATATTCTTTGTGCTGCTGTCTTTGCGTCTTCTCCCAGGAAATATGCAGTATCTTCGTCCTTTATATATTCTTTATAGCTGTCTGGCAGAAGAAACCCAAATGCTCTTTTGGGCTCATTAGAGGATATTTCTCTGCTTAGAGCAGTTGATAGTTTTCCTACTATGCTTAGCTTGCTGCCAATTTCTTCAGCTGTTCCTGTTATCATAATGACTGTTGCGGATGGGGAGTAGTGTTTATATCTGGTTCCTGGTGACACAGTTCCATCCACAGTGCTTGTCCCTTTGTTGATTTCTAGTCGTGGAAGGTATTCTTTTATTTCTTCATATGAGATGGCTCCTGCCCGCAGCAAAAGCGGTGTGTCTAATATTCCATTCACAACGGTTGATTCGATGCCTTTTTCACACGCTCCTCCATCAATAATTAGCGACAAACACCCATTTAGGTCGTCAAACACATGCTGTGCTGTTGTAGGACTTGGCCTGCTGCTTTTATTTGCAGAAGGACCAACAAGCGGCTGGTTAATATGGTCAATTACCCGAAGGGTATCTTTGTGGTCTGGCATGCGGATTGCCACGTATTCGCTGCCTGCTGTTACAGAGTATGGAAGCTCTTTACTCTTTTTGAAGAGAAGAGTTAAAGGGCCTGGCCAGAATGCATCAATAAGCGCATGGTAGACTTCTGGTATTTCTCCATCAATACACGTTCTTAGAAGCTCCAAAGACGAGACATGCACTATTAGCGGATTGTCCTGGGGTCTGTTTTTTATTTCAAACACTTTTTTAATAAGATCTTCTCTCCAAACTGGCGCACCCAGTCCATACACTGTTTCGGTTGGGAATGCAACAGGTACCTTCTCTATTTCCCTCGCTATTCTAGACATGTTTCCCTCTACTTTTAATATATCCGTATGCATAAAAATTTTGCTGTAAAACGGTACAGAAATAAACTGCCTTGCTATGTACATTGTGTGGTATTTCTAGGTGCAGCTTAGAAAGAAGATGCACCAGATGGTTTTAATTACATTTGAAAAGGATCTTATTAAAATATGGCAGCAGTCTGTGGTATAGTAAAGTGCACGAGAATAAGCACCATGCCAGTAGAGCTGGTAGTGGTTGCATGCACAGAATAATACCTCTGGAAATATCTTTCTAGCACAAGCCTGCCACAATGTACATACATAGCAATATTACTATAACTGTATTAGTGTGTCTAATTGGTCATGCTACTTAGAACAACTAAATATCTGACATGTCCTCTTCTTCTGGCTCACTGTATGACAGGAGCTGCTTTTCTTCTATTTGCGGTTTATGCTCATTTTTATATGGGGTCTTTTCCTCTGGGAAATATCCTTGGCTTTGCAGCTCGTCTAAATAGGTAGCTATTTCATTGGTTTCTCTATTAGAGGGACATTGTTCCTTAAATATGCACTGGCCGCAGAGAGGCTCTCTCTTACATATAGTAACCCCATGGTGGTCAAAGCCTGGCATTACTATTCTCCAGAGCTTGAACGAGAATAGCCCTTCTACTATACTCTTGATGCGAGCTGCTTTTACATAGTCTAATTTTACATATCGATAGAGTGTATCAATGTGTTTAACTTCAATCCCCTCAAGCCACCCTAAGCGATAGAGAACCCGGCTCATTGGTATTGAAAGGCCAATCTCATTTGCGTCATTCCATGCATTATACATTATCATGTTGGCTTTGAAAGTATTTATGAGGCTGAAACCTAGAAGACTAAGCACTGTTGTGGGTATTTCATTGTACTCCACGATGTAGACAGCCAGATTCTTAATGTTTTGCGCAGCCTTAAGAGTTATTTTGTTCTTTAGACATGACTTTATCTCTATAGAAGATGCTCTTGCTATCTCAACAGGATTCAACCGATCTACTGGGCCTGTCCAGTTGTTTGTTACAAGCTTTCTAGTTGTTTTTGGTTTGATATTTTCCAACTGCCTGATCGGCTCCATTCTGCTCTTTATGGATCGCCTCCTTGCAAGAGCACAGTAGAAAAGAACATACACTCTTCGGAGCAAAGGATTTTCTATATTCTGAATCTCATCAGGCAATTCGTTATAATAGCTTCCACTGCATTTATTTTCCTTCCAAACACGGAATAGCTCTATTGCTACTTGATTTCTGTCCATGCAAATTTGTGCGGCTAAAAGAAAGTATAAAAACTAAAAACAAAAATATTAGAGACTGCGCTGATTCGAAACTGCGCAATTATTGCATACGGCTGCGAAGAAGACTATTCGCATCTGCATTATTTCTATCTTTATCAAGCTTTAAGATGAAATCCATAAAGACTTTTTTTATTTTTAGATTCAATGGAGCGAGTTAAAGTGTTTCTGCGGGTGAAGGGCGAAAAGAGAGATGGGGCATTTATGTTTTCAGAAAACTCAGTTATAGACAAGTCTGGCATGTATGACTTTGACAAGATCTTCTATGGGAAAGACCAAACAAATGTATTTCAGAGCTTGTGCCCGCTGATTACTATGGCTCTAAGCGGGTATAGTACAACTGTATTCACATATGGGCAGACTGGCAGTGGGAAAACATACACAATGGAGGGAACTGCGGACAGCCCGGGTCTTATTCCACTAACGATAAAAAAAATATTTGATGAGAAAGTAAAGAATGTGACCATATCAGTTATAGAAATATACAATGAGAAGATTTTTGATCTTCTTTCCTTGGACCAGATAAATGTAAGGGAAAGCAGTGCCGGCATAGTACTTGACAGAATACAGGCAGTTGAGTGCCCAACGGTTGATGCTGCAATGGGTGTCTTCAATGCAGGAATTAAAAATAGGCGGACCGACTGCAACGAAGTAAACAGTAGAAGTAGCAGAAGCCATATGGTCTTTACAATTTCTCTTGCAAAGGAAACCGACCACTTTTTGGCCGAATCCAAGATAACTTTGGTCGATCTGGCTGGGTCAGAGAAGCTTTCCTACGATAAGCATGGCCGAAGTGAAAGAGAGAATGCAAGAGGAAGTGGCTCTGAGTTTCTAATAAAGAAGCAGAAAACAGCAGATAAGTCCTTGGAAACCAGCAATATCAACAAAAGCCTTCTCTGCCTCAGTAGAATTATTAGCACTCTTTCAGCAGACAGCAAAGCGAAATACATAAATTATAGGGACTCGAAGCTGACCTTTCTTCTCCGCGACTCACTCAGCCAGAACTCCAATCTGGCAATTATTGGAGCTGTGCAGCCAGAAGATCAGGCAGAAACAAAAAGTACAATTGGTTTTCTGTCAACTGCTAAGAAAATAAAGCTGTCCCCAGAGCTGAAAACCAGCGAAAAAACAGCTGAAAAGCTAATAAATCAGATAAAGGCCCTAACCGCGCAGAACCACGATCTTAAAGACAAAGTAAATGAGCTGCTGGAGAAGCAAAGCAGAGGAGATAAAGAAGACTTTCTTAAAAGTATAAACAGCTCACTGGAGGAGGCCAAGCATCTGATGCGGCGAATAGACTTAGCTTCCAAAGCGGCTGATAAGATCAAAGAGCAACTGAGCACAATTAAAGCCAAGAACAATGAGCTAGGCTTTGCTGTATTTAACAAAATGTCTGAGATGCACAAGCAAAACGTCTTTTCTGAGCTAGAAATACTTCAAGATATAAAAACTAGCCAGAAGTAGAAGACTAAGCACATAGTATGCATAAAATTATAAAGATACACGCTGATTTTTCTTTGAAATTTTAGACTTATTTACTCAGCCCATAATAACACAAATTATATTCATTTTCCATCTACGCCTGCACCCTCTGTCATATATCATATTGGTCTAGGAGTAATTTTCAGGACGTCTATTCATTGTAAAGATATATATTAATTGCGCATTATTATAAATAAGGTAGAAAGTCTAAGTCATAGCGTATCTATGCATAGGCATGCAGAGTTTCTTGTACCATACTAACCTGCAGCCAAAATCCGATATCTCAAAAACCATCATCTATCTACACCATTGTTCAAAGAAAGGACTATCTTCCTTTGTGAGCGAAAAGTTAAGAATAAAAGCACTCTAGCAGTAAATCCGCTGCAACTGAGTTTTTCTCTAATTTGTTAGTTCTAAAACTGAGCATTCTTAAATATTTTTACTTTTTATTTGGCAATGAGTATGGATATGGAGAATATGCCGGCACGGCACAAGCTAAATGAAGAGTGGGTCTTATGGTTTGATTATCAGGATAAAAAATATACAAACAATGACAACTGGAGCGATAGTTTGCACAAGCTTGGAACTGTTTCAGATATAGAGGCATTTTGGAGCACTTTAAAAGAGATTGGTGATTTAGCTCTTTTGCCTGTTAGCTCAAATCTTCACTTCTTTAGAAATGGAATAGAGCCCATGTGGGAGGATCCAAGAAACTCTGCTGGTGGGAAGTGGGTTTTGGAGCTTCCTTTTGGCCAGAATCCAGAGCAAATATGGACAAACACCCTGCTGTTCTGTATTTCTGAAAGCTTCTTAGTAAGAGCTCCAAATGGGGTGCTGCAGGATTCTATTATTTCTAACTCAACAATAGATAGAGCTTTATCAGGCGCCATTTGCGGGGCTGTTTTTTCACCGCGTAAGAACTATATAAGAATAAGTATATGGACCAGCATTAAAGACAAAAAAGTCACACGCATTGGAGAGCTGTGGAAAGAGTTTGCTGAGATCCCTGGAAACGTTAAAATTTCCTTTAAAGTACACGAGAGCGCAATCAAGGGGTCAAAAGACTCGTCTTCAGACGTCTATTCTCTGTAAGAGTTAAGTTTAAATAACAAGAAGCAATAAAGCTGTGAAAAGAGTTGAAGTAGAGGTGAAAGTAAATACTCTGTGTTGCTTGGGAAAAGCAATAGAAATAAAAATGTTTGATTTGAGGTTCAAATTAATTGGAATCTGAAAAATATCTGTTCAAATATGCCTGTGCTGCTACTGATGTAATAGCCTATTATTGCGCAATTGCCTGCAGTTGTCCGCTTAAAGGGCTGCTTGCCCTTTAATTATTACGCAGAGAACACACAATTGCACAGGGATATTTCAAAAAGGGAAGCATGTCTTAAGAGGAAGAACAGTTTTAATAGAACATATACAATGGCTTGTTATTCGTATACCAAGAGGCATCCATATAAACATAATAAAAAGACTTCCTTATGGCGTTGAACAATCTCTACTACTTTTTCCAATACTGCAGAGTCCTCAGTATAAGCGCTTTTGCAAGAGCAACCACAAGACAGCTTGCGCTGGTCTAAATAGAAAAATAGACATGTTTGCATAATGCTTCTTGCAGAAAATCCATCTTTCCAGCTGTGTGCCCAATTCCTTTTATCTAGCTGCTTTAATTTATATTCCGCCCTTGCCAGCTTCTCTCTACTATAGTATTTTCGGGGAAAGAAATAGATAAACAATGAGAATCCATCGCACAATGCCCAAGTTCAATATGACTAAGAATAATTATTTAATGGAACCCCTGATTTTAGGTATAATAACTCTGCTCTAAGGCTACAATTCACATGTGATATGATCTATATTTCTGAAAGAGACTTAAGAAGAATGCATGATTTGCACACTCCCTCTGCACCAGAGCAGTTTTTGCCACAAACTTCGCATGCCTTGCTATCCATATGATATGAATTTTTCTGTACACATTTCCCTGATTTGATGATTTTCAAAATTGCTTGTGAGTTTATCTTTTCTAGTGCTTTTATGTACGTTCTTACATGCCCTCTAAACGCCCCTGGCGAGTATTTGCACTCTGTTGAAAAGTATGGTAGGTTGTTGTAGAAGGCATACATTACTATCTCTTTCTCATATAGGCCTGCAAGTGGCTTGCATCTAGGTATCACCTCTTTGGAAGAAGTTAATGTTATTGGGTGTGCGCACTTTACTAGCCTATTCATGTCTCCTCGTAAGTAGTTTAAAAGAATTGTTTCTGCTATATCATCTGCATTGTGGCCTGTGGCTATCATGTCGCCCTTTAGCAGCTTGGCTCCATCTTCCAATGCACCTCTCCTAAACACCCCACAGTACGTGCAGTTGTTTTTTCTGCCTATTTTCGTTACCACCGCATCCATTGTATAGCCATATATATCATTGTAGCTCATTATTTTTAAAGGAATAGACAATTCTTTTTCATTTATATGCACTACCTCTATTGATTTGTCTCGATATCCTGAAATTCCTTCATCAATGCACAGGAGCCTTAGATCTAGATTATAGCAATGCCTTTTGTTCAATATGTTAAGAATATGTGCTAAAACAGTTGAATCTTTCCCCCCGCTAACTCCAACTACAAGCGTTTTAACGTCTTTGAACATATCTGTTTCTTGAATGGTCGTATGCACTTGGTCTTCTATGCTCTGAATAAAACACCTTTTGCATAATTTTGTTTTCGTGGATGGTCTAATTGTTATGGCTGGCTGTTTGTTGCACTCATTACATCCCATTAGAAATAAAATAGCAAAAAAAATTGCTAAAACCAATAAAACTGAAAGTCCGTGCAGCTATTAACCTAAATATCGAAGTATATATGTACATGGTGTAACTGTTTGGTTTAGATATATAAGAATGCACCACACGCATGGTTATTCTTTTAAATAGAAATTCTTTAAACATAATTACTGCTATAACAAAATTCAGATCTCTCGATCCCAGGGCTATGAGACCACTAATATAAAAGAAAATAGTTTCAAAGAATCAGATCGACATATTTGAAAGACGCTATATAACTACAAGAAAATATTTAAAGAGCCATGGGTATCAATAATGAGGAACACACCAAGTACAAATGCTACAGTCCACAGCACCCCTAGGCATCTGAATAGTTATATAAATAAAACATTCTTAGAAGAAACTCTTTATTTTAGACTATTATATCCTGGTTAGAACATTGCCTTTGTTTTAAGTATCTAAAACTCTTTCTACTCTACCTGTCTTTATATTACTATATGCGCTTAATACTATACACTACTTAGCTTGTCTGGCTAGAAGACTATGTAAAAAAATCTATCAGCATCTGATTGCTTAGACCTATATTCTACATTGCTATTAACTTGCATCTGGTCAATACAGTGCCAGACATTCTATGCTCTACATGCCACAAAGTCTCAATTTTCTCGTTTGTAAGCCTTTCTATGATACATCTCAGCGCACTTTCTTACACATCTTGAAAGCTATAGTCTTCAGGCCTTTCCTCATATGATTTCTATTTTAATACATCTGTGTCTAGAAAATAAAAGTGTATGCATATGGGTCAATATATATTTGCATGGAGAGGTTTTTTAAATAAAATTGGCAAAGAACAGGGAAAATCGAAAAAAGCACTAAGTTTGAAGACCCTTCAACCAGAGGAGATAGGCTGGTATAGTTATGCCGGTGCACACGAGAGGTCATACGCTCACAAGAAAGATCAAATTCAGCCCAAGACATTTGAATCTCATATATGATGGATAGAAAAAGTTATTTAAATTCTAACAATTATGGGAAAGCGGCACCTATTTATACATATAAATAGTGCTGAGAAGTTCTATACCAGCCGTCCGCTGTGTCTAAATATGTGCCTCTACCTGCAGTATAGCACTGCACTAACTCTACAAAAATACATGTCTTTCCTGATTTAATAAAACAGAATTTACTGATGTGCTTTTGTAGCCTTTAAATTAGAATATTTATTTCTGTCTGGCAGATGCTGTGAGCACATTCTGGCCTCACAATTAATTTTTTTCTGCAATTTTCACAGAACACTCTTCATATACAAGCTTCCAGAAGTACAGAGCAGACAGAAACTGTGAGCATAAAAAATATGCAAAGTAGACTCTGAACTCCCCTTTGTTTATTCTTTGTATATGCTTTGTTTACTACAAAAAATATACCTGCATTTGGAAGGGCCTATTTTCTGGTCAATATTTTTAAAACATAGCACTTCTTAGCAACCGGTGTGTTTATGTTTCAGAGAAAAAAGATAAATAGGAAGAGCATTTGCGGATTATCAAATGACGGAACTAGCTTCAATACCTGAAAATGAATTGGAAGCACCTGAAAGATCTTCTAAAATTAAAGGTCTTAGGAAGCGTGTCAGATCAGTAGGAAGCAAAGCAAAAGCTATTTGTAAGGTAACAGTTAACGCGATGCGCACCCAGCTCAACACAGTTGCATCTATTTTCACCATGTGCTCTGCAAACACTGTGACAGAGGAAATACCAGATGAAGTCATCTATGCTTCGGTCCCCTCTAGGAACAACTCCCGTGTAGATCTGGCAGAACAGCCAGCGGAGACTATTGCGAGTGAGCCAGCTGAGACGAGTGCACCTGTACCAGCAGAGACTGGTGCAAGTGAGCCTGAGCTAGCACCTGCACCTGCAGAGGTAACAGAGGAGCCAGCATGCATTGCACTAGCAGAGCCAGTAACGCACACTGAGACTGCTCTGGTCCCAGTAGAAGCAGCAAGTGCCCAAGAGCCCACAGTTCCAGAAGAGACCGCAGAAGAAGAAGAGACACACCTTCCAAAGGCGGCTGCTAAGGACGACATCTCAGTGGTTTTCTGCCTCTCTGAGTTTATCCGCGAAATAGAGGACATCGTGAAAAACACCTCTCTTATGCCATGCGCCTCATACGCCCCGGGCATTATACTCTTTTATCTTAAGCAGAAGAGAAACCATCTGCACGAGCAACTGAAGCACATTGAGCTTGCATTTCATACTACTCCAGATAGTGCTTCCCCTACTGACATGGACCAAGATGTAGTTAAGTTTCTCGTTGCTGAGGCCCTTGAGCCTACAGAGTGCATAAGCCACTGGCTTTCGTCTGATGAGCCACTGCAGGCAGCATACACCGACCTATACAAGACGATTATAAAGACTTTGTTTGAGGAGAACAAGCAGGGAACAAGAACAGAAAGAACAATTGTCTTCTACTGCCAAGCCCTAAAGTACATCAGAACCGTCCTAGACCTTGCATTGCAAGACGTCGAACAGGAGCCTCTAGACCATTTGCCAGCCCCCCATCTGTTCACAGACCTTCTGAGCAATCTTTCCAAGCCAGAGAGCGTGGCTACTCTTCTGGAGGCTAGAGTGCAGCAGGCTGACGCAGAGTGCAACGAGGATCTAGATAGCGAATACATAGCAACTGACGGGGAGGAAGAGCACAATACCACAGCGGTTCCAGATCCAGCTGCCATGATGGAAACTCTCATGACAAGCCCTCTGTTCCAGAAACAGCGCGAAATGAATATTTTAGAAGGAAACATTGTGGAGGACTTTTCACACACATGCACTCCAGAGATGCAAAAACGCATGGACGCAGCACTGTCCTATATCATGCACGTAGGTGTCCCCACTCCAATTGCAAGATGCCTATCTCCAAAGAACATATAGATATCACTGTGTATCTCTTTAATAAACTACCTTACATAAATACATTCTTCAACTTCCAGCTATATTCTCTAATTATAGCTCAGCAAATTACACTTAGTGCTTATACAGGCTGAACAATGGTTCTGTTCATATAACCCTCTTCTATACAAACCTCGAAAACAGGCTAGTTCTATAAAAAGAAGTCTATTTATTCCTTTGCTGAACTATATACAGCTCTATTTCAGATTTGCATATACTGTTCTGGTGCATCTCTTACTCTGCCATTTGAATTTACAAAAATGTTTTATTCTCTCTTACTGCAGAGCAATTAGATACATATACCTCTCGCAAGCATTAAACAGTTATCCATACATATTGTAGCTAATTTATAATGTGCGGCAAGCCAAGAATAAACCCTAAGAAAATATGCACTGCATAATATGCTGACTTCAAGATAATATACTTATTAGCAGCATAGTGTTTAAAATAATAGATTTAGTCATTTATTAAATCATAAAGTTTTTCTATAGATAAAATAAATAGAAGACTCTAGTCTAACTCTATATAATATATGCAGCCAATTCGATAGATAACAGTCACTTTATGCTTGTTATTATAAAACATCATGCATCTAAGTCGCACTAGAGTTCATCTTAAAAAAGAGGCTACCCATGTAATGAATCCAGCCACTTTTTCTACAAGCCTTTCATATAGCCCGCCTCTCTTTTCAACTATTCTAAAATACCTTAGTAGGTTGTTATATTTTTGTATACTTTCGCTATTGTTCTCTGTGCATAAAATACTTTTTTCTTCTACTAGAACATTAATAGCTGTGTCTAAATGTGTATAGTATTTTTCTAGTTCTTTCTCTCTTGTATAGTGCAAATTGTCAAAATCTATAAAGCTGTAGGTCATCTTAATAATCTCTGGAGTGCGTGTAGAGTCTATGCATGCATAAATGAACCAGCCAATATATACAGAATTAAGGGCATCTGCATCGGTTGGCTGCTTTGTCTCCTCAAGTATCGATTGAATCTCTGCAAATGAGCTTATTTTGTGACTGTCTACTATAAGATTGAATAGCTTTTTGAGCATTTCGCCTCTAAACAGTAAATAATGTATATTTCTATCGCCTATAGGCGTCTGTAGGTAGTTTCTTAGGTACTTGACTATACGAGGCACAGAGTTTGTGCTTAGTATATGCTTATACGGTGATGTTAGTGCACTAGGATGAAGATTTGACTCTTTAAGATGCTTTGGTTGTGTGTACGTAAGTTTAGGATAATAGTCCTGCCAGTTAGAATAGTAGAAGACCATTGGGATCATTATCTTCTGTGTATCTGAGTCATCAAGTGGAATACTACAAAAGATATTTGCAGTAATACGGACCAAAGGAGTAGACGGACTTAAGTCTTTTTTTAGCGTTTCAAAGAAAAAGCTTAATATGACAACCTCCTTAGAAATAGTGCTATCAATCTTCCCATATATAAATATTTGAGATGGATTATTGTGTGGGTTGAGTGCTACTTTATTCAAAGCTGTTGTGATAAAATATAAAGCAGCTTGGCTTCCTATTTCTAGTTTTAGCACTTCACTGGAAATATATTGGTCAATAACACACATTGTATAGGGATTTATCAAATAGTATGATTTTGCTAGTTGTATGCTCTTCTTTTTCATGTCTATATATTTTGAAGATGTTGATGGAAGAAGAGTAAGTTTAGTATGTCCTTTTGTCACGCCTAAAGCAATGCCAGTGATTGTTTCACCATATGTAAAGGTAATGCTGATATTCGCAAAAAGATCTTGGTGCAAATTAAGCCTTCCTTCACGTTTTATATTTTTGCAGCTTACTTCTAAACTCTTATTCTGAGACAGAGACTTAAGAATTTCCTGCATTCTAAACTGAATAGAATTTTTATGGATGCAATTTGGATCTTCTTGTATATTTGCACTTTTCATGTATTCAACTAGATCCAGAATGTCTGTCTTTTTCCCTGTGATTTCTCCTATAACAAGAAACATATTTATAATCCCAGAATACAGTTCATTACCTGTTCGTATGTATAAAACCTTCTTGCTATCTAGACAGGAAACAACCTTGCACCATTGTAAGTGCATTTCAAAGTCAGTGGTTTCCGCTGGCTTAGGATACTTTTCAAAGAACTCTCTCAGTTCTTTACTTATTTCTTCTCCCATGTGGCTGGTTTGATACCTTTTTGTCTCTATGTTGTATGCTAGGCAGCAGAAAAGCCCTAAAAGAGCTGTTTCTACACAGTTGCTGTAGTATAAGGATTGGTTTGTTTCAAATCCAGATTTATCTAGTTTATAGGGCGGCACTCTAGTATATGATGGCAGCTGACTAGAATTGTAGAATGGAAATAATATAATTTCTTGCATATCCTTCACAAAATTATAGAATTGCGTAATGTACCTTTTCCTCTCATCAAAAAGAGAATACTTTCTTCGAAAGAGCTTGGAAAATATGTTTGTTTTCTGCGTAGCTTCCTTTAAGTTATCACTTTCAGATATTTGATCAATGAAAAGTTCATGCACTGCACTAACAAAGGATCTATAGTCCTTTATGTTGTCAAAAAACTCATATATGTACGTCTGTATGAGCAATCCTGAATTGTTTAGAAACTTTCCACTGTTAAACCCATCTATACTGGTGGGTATTGCAAACTCACCCCCTTCTTTTAGCAAGGGACTGTCTCTGTACTTCTTGTAGAAGTTAACAATTTTAGCTGTCTCACTTTGGTAAATGCTACTTCTCTGCTCCTCAACGCATGGGTTAATATTAATAATATGCATATCCACGTCCACAAGGATCTTCCCCTCGAATTTCTTGCTTTTTATGACAAGACTCTTTTTCTTCTCTGAGCCGTCTACACTTATCTGAACATCAATTCCTTCTGAAAGCAGCAAAAGTGCTGCTAGAATGTATTTAGCGTCTTTCTTGACGTGCTCTGCTCTTAGGAAGTTTGTAATCATGTCAAGCCTGCCTGCCTCAATAGAAAGATCCCCATCCACTGAGGGAAACATCTTTATAAGCAGTGTGTGGTACACTTTGAGATACTCATTAGTATCACTTTTTGAATTTAGGTCTTTATATACTTTGTCCTTAGCTGGTGCTCTGGTGAATATATAATTTGAAGGCGCATCTCCCTCCTTCAAAGAATAGCTTCTGTCTATCTCAGCAGAATAGAATCGTTTGTTGTATATGTATCCATTCTGGCTGCTGCAATATGCATCTAGCAGGCCAAGAGGCCCTTCAAAATTAACAAATACTGTTTTATCGCCGTCTATTGGATTTTCATGAATCTCTTTTATTCCCTGTATGCCAATCCTTGCAAAGCAACTATGTAAGATTAATATGCTTAAAAGTGCATGGAATTTCATTAAATGAAATCCTGAAATAGGCTTCATCTTTGTGCTATTTGATATACTTCTCTTCATTATACTTAAAATGTAAATTATTTTTATTTATACCATTGATAGACTCCTTATATGACCATTCCAAAGTCATAAATCCCGAATAAGCCAATAGCTTTGAAAGTCTTTGACGTGGCAAAAAGGGGGGAACTTTCAAGTCAGGAGATAGTAGTCTAGAATAGATAGACTAGTTATCATGTGAGTATTACTCATGTATTTCTGCTGATATCTGAGTGTATTACATCTGTTTCTATTTTTACTCCGGCTGTCCTTTATTCTAATTTGTTCTTCTCATTTAAGATTCTCACTCGGTCTTATAGCACTCTTTGGTTTTGTAGATTTTCTGGAATTATTTTTTTACACCGGAAATTTAGTGATATTTGGTTTAAAATGTGGGATTTTGACGTATTAGTGGATTTATATCACTGATAAATAATTGCTAGTGGTCTATAAATAGAGGACGAGAAATAAATGGCATGGCGGAGATAATTAAAAGGTCTTATAGTAAAATTATTAAAAGTAATAGCGACAGACTTATTGAGAATTCCCAGATGGAGGGTGACCAATCGGATACAGATTATTTAATTATAGATGACCAATCGGATATAAACCAAGAATATAACCCGAATACTAGCATGACTGATTCATTTTTTCTATGTATGTTGATGTGCCACTTTGCATTAACTATTCTCTTTAGTCTTTATGCTGGATTTATGTTTGGTAAAACAGACTTTTTCTGTAAATATAATATATATCCAAGAGCTTTCTTATTTCTTGCCTACGGCTGGCTCTCTACAATGAGTTATTTAATTCTCACACATACAGCATATCATATAACTAATATTTATAGAACTCATAATAACGAAGACAAAAGAAGTAGTCTAAAATTCTTAATATCTTCATTTACTTCGCTTTTAATTATAACACTAGTATTTGGTATGCTTGGTGGTTGGTATAGTATGCACAGTAGATCTAATCCTGGAAGGGTTGATTTATGTATATTATTTACTGTGGCATTCCTGTTCTATGCTTGCATTTTTTTAACAGTTGGAGAAGAACTACGTAATTTAATAGATATAACCCAATTAAAAAACACTCAAGAAGAGTATAAGAATAATATTCTTTATACCAAGTGTATTTTGGCACTTATTATTATAGCAGGTTTGGCTCTCATCTGTGGGTGTTCTGCATTCCTCTATGAATTATCTATTTACGGTCCTGAGATCCTCTGTAGTAATTAGTATAAAAGCAAAAATTAGAATTTCTGTTGTCAGTGGCTCTATATGTAGTAGTAGCTTTAAATAAACTTTTATTTTTAGTTTTCTTAGTTTGAGATAAAATAATATTGAATAGAAAACTAAGTTTAATATTTAAGAAGAACTCAGCTGAAAGATAAGTATAAAGCAGGAATCTCTTATTCAAAACATCCTTGCAAAGATATATTCAACATACAGTGGCTGCAAATATGAAACAAAAGGGTAAAACAAAGGAATTGTTTACCATCTCATGCAGGAAGAAATTAAAAAAAGCACTGAAATGCTTTCTAAAGAGGCACACAAGGTATACCATGCAATAGAGCAGCATAACTTTCATTTAGACTCTCTAGAGCAGCAAACAGAGAAGTTGGAAAATAAAAGTAGAGCACTCTCGAACAAACTACTAAAGACAATGAAAGAAATACGAAAGGATGGACGAAATACAATTATTATAGCACTCACAATAACCCTTATTATTCTTATAATCTATCTACTGTGATACTGTGCACCTTATAAATACAATCTCTAAGCATCACTTAA
The DNA here is from genome assembly GCF_000738915.1 of Nematocida ausubeli. Lineage (NCBI taxonomy): Eukaryota > Fungi > Microsporidia > Nematocida > Nematocida ausubeli. The sequence continues at coordinate 635,524 of NW_026515636.1, forward strand.
ATAATTGTAAGCTGCTAATTTGTTGATATAATTCCCTTAATATGCACTCTGCCAGTGCAAACCAACAATAGTGTGCATGATGGTGCTCTATAGAGTGTGTTTAGTATAAGTTCAAGTGACAGAACTATCTTTAATTACCACCAGAACAGAGGTTTTCCAGGTATTCAGCATTTTCTAAAAGAAACTGATATGTTTTTACTTAGCCATGCGCATGCATACTACCTTATATAAACTCTAGGCTATAGAATATTCAAATCTTATGTTTTGAAATTCGTCCATAAATAAAGAACAAAATACAATAATTTCAGATTTTGTATAGAAGACTGCATAAGTTTAAAGAGTGCAGGATGTAGAAATCTACAGAATTTTTAGATCTGAAGCTATTTATGTATCTTAGATAAAACACATAAACTATAAGTAGTATTAGATTTTAAGTAGCCACAGTGCTTTTATATCATTTATTTCTTTGCATCTATTAAGACTAAAATAAATTAGCTGAATTTACTCAAATTCTATTCTCTTCATGTAGAGCACTTTAAAGAATTTATATTCTGTAAAATTTAGCTTTCTGTGAGTTTGGAGACAGCGTAAAAGTTTTAAAAAAATAAAAAAGTAAAATATTTCAATGGCTAGACGAGAGAATAAGTTAGTAATAAAGTTCGGACAAGTAACACCATCTTTTGCAAAACTGGTGCAGGAGTGCAGATCGTACTTTGAGCCAGGGGTTGCAAAGAATCTGAAAGAGGAAAAGAAATGGAAGATAAAGGATTATGTGCAACTTGCAAAGCACTTTACAGCCTCTCATCTGTGGGTATTCTCGCAGTCAGAGGAACACAACAATCTAAAGGTCATTTCCCTTCTAGAAGAGACAGGACGTACATTTTACTTTAAAGTCACAAAGTACCAAGTTGGTCTGGAGATGCTCCAAAAAGCATTTGGAATTGGCACCCGTATGAACGGATACTTTATTGTCCCTATTAATATTGACAAGACAGACCCAATCAATGGAATGATAGATGAGATAAAGAACAACAGCAAAGTGTCTCACTTGACTAGTCGAGTGATTGTTATTAAGAAGCTGTACGACAACAACTATCTGTTCTCGAACTACATGATAAAGAAAGAAGAAAAGCCAGGTGCTGCAAACCAAGTAAAAGTATCTCTTGTAGAGATAGGGCCTGTAATGACTGTAGAGCTACAAAAAATCGAGAAGGGTATATGCAGTGGAGATGTTGTCTACCACAGATACATTCACAAGACCCCTGAGGAGCTAAAGGAGAGAGAAAGAACAATTAGAAGACGAGCAGAAGAGAAGTTACAAAGAAAGGCCCAGCAGGAAGAGAATGTAAGAAGAAAGAAAGAGATGAACGCAAGAAAGCCACTTGTGCCAGAGGATCAGGACAGCAGTGAAACTGAGTTAGATACATCTGAGGATGAGTCAGAGGAATAGTCTCTGCGCTTGCTTACTTTGCAATGCATACCAACAAAATAATTCGACAGGAAAATTCATTAGTCTATGGTGTGCGCACAGATGAGTTTAGCCATAATCGAATAAAATAGAACAATGAACCATTTAATCATTTCGGTTATATTATAGTGAAATCTGCACTTTGCCATACCTGGTAATTGCAGTACAGTAGTATTTTAGTCAATAAAGTTCTCAGAGACACATACTTTTAAAATAAGAGCATTTGAGAAAGCACTTTATTTTAGAGACCCTGCAATAAAAAGAAAAATTAGAAGTATTGATAAATCTATAATAAACCTGAATAAAAATCATTCATTCTATTCATATTAATATGTATGTGAATATAGGTGATTTAATTCTCCTTTATATAACGGACAAAAGTATAAATTAAGAAAATTTTAATTCACGCATGGATTTAATTAATATTAATGAAAATAATATGATGGCAGGACAACCTGATAACCTTAGCATGAAAGTAACAATAGAATTTCCGCGGGAACTAACCCAGCAGCAGAGAGATCTCAAAAATGATCTTCTAACGATCTTTGCAAGTGCAAATGACTTGCAGAGAAAGATTTCCGATGCAACCGACAAAATGCTTATGAGTACAGAAGTCTGGAAAGAGCTGATCACTCTGAATTTCTCAGAAGAAGCAAGGAAAAGGAAAGTAGCACACTTTTTGGCTACAAACTGGATAAAGGAGCAAAATGATGACCTTATACATATTGTAGGTATGCTAAAGAGCAAAAATTGCCAGCTGACAGAGAAAGAGCTGAATCCAAAGCGTACAGAAGAAAGATTAGACCTCTTCCTGAAAGAAGTTGGCAGAGGTATAGCACACTGGATAGAAGTAGAATTTGCAATAGATCTAATAGTTGACAGAGACTATAAAGATACGCAACCCACAGGTAATTCATTACGGATGACAACCCAGGAGAGAAACTATACAAAGGCTCTGCACCAAGCATATAGAATGATAATCAATGAAAGCAATATGATAAAAGACAAAAATTCAAACATGCACCACTATATGAAAAGTATTCTGGAGGAATACTATCATCGGATATGTAATGTGATTAGACTAGACGAGAAAGATGTAGAAGTACAGCCAGTTGATAAAATATTCATGCATAGCCCAGATGCAGTTAATATTGAGGATATACTGCGAAGTATAGAGAGTAAGTTTGCAATGGAGATGGAAAAACCCCAGCATGATACACGTGCTTCAGTTATCGCATTACTAAGTGATTTGAAGACTATTTTGCAAAACTGGGATGACATTGTGAAGGCGGAGGAGACTGTAAGAAAACTTTTCTACAGTGAAAAACTAGAGAACTTAGTATACAATTTGAATGGAAGAGATGGGGATACTTTGAAAGAATTCAACAAGAAGCTAGACAAGTATATAAGCCAACATATAAAACGAAAAGACACTGATGTGTTAAAAGCACATGCGAAGATACATGGGAAACAAAGTAAAACAGAGTATCTTCTTAAGATATACCATAACTTGATAAATCTTATCAAAAATAACGGTGATATTATCAAGAAGGCAAAAAAGATAGAGTTTTCTACAGATATTGATGAGTGTCTGGACAGAGATGAATTATATAAGATTTATTCTTATCAAGCAGAAAGCCATGTGCAGCCATTCAGTAGAGAGCAGAAGAGTGCAGTAAATAACTACGGTATTGGGTCAAAGAGAATGCTTTTTTCATCTTTAGACAGGTTAATTTCATTATTTTGGTCAAGATGCACACCCGATGTAGTCTATGATAGCACTGCACTCCAGGAAAACACAGAAGACCCACATTTAACTAACAGTAATTTATTAACTAGTGCTGTGAATATTTCAAACCATACGGAGACATCCAGCATGTTAAATGAATTTAAGCCAGTGCTGCCACAAAACTTCTCTGAGAAAGTGAATTCAGTAGGTATTTTTCTCTCTGAACAGACATCTGAAAATACTGAAGAGGATTTGCACAGTATGATTACTGTGGAAAGTATTTTATCCACTGAAAATAGCTCAGAACGAACTAACTTTCTTCCTTCAAGAGAGCGATATAGGGACCTTTCAAACGAGATAGATAGTTTAATAGACACAGAAACTGAAGAGATTTCTCTGAAAAGAATATATACTGTGGTATTTTATGTAGTTAATTCTCTTCTACTAGGGATATCAATATACTCTACCATTCTAGGAAGCATGTTAATAGCACACATGTTTGGGTCATTAGAGAAAATATCCGTTATATATCTATTATGTGTACTTTTAGCCTGCCTATCTGGAGGACATGTAGCTTTAGATATTCTATACCTTTTGGCATCAATCATTAGAGATATACGCGCAAAAAAACACAGAATCAATACTATTCTCACTGTAGGGCTTCTATTTTTCGCTAGCATAGCCATCGGATGTGGCCTAGTCTTCCCTTTTCTATTCAATCTAGACAAAATAGACTCATATTTTTCTTGGCTGGGTCTCTCTCTTCTTGCAGCAGTTATATTTATGATATACTCAATGTGTAGCAAAGAAGAAATATTGAAGGAAATGCATAGAATAAGAGAAAGATCTGCAGTAAATCGCAAAATACCAGATATTATTTTATATGCTGTAGTAATGGTCATAGCAATCACATTAGTACATGCAGTTCAGATAGTATTACTAAATGATTTGCCTTCTTTATTCAATAGACTTTGGCAAGAATAAAGATGTTTTACTACAAGCTTATTACTGAAAAAGAGTTAGACATAATAGCCAAATTTACATATGTATTTGAAGTGATTCGGGTTATATCGGGTTAAACCTAAAAGCATTTCAAGTTTATTTGCATATTTGTATAAATATGCTTGTATATGCTAATTATCTATACCTGGGAGATTTTCTTTTTGTTGAATTTCTGTTGCCAACTAAGAAAACTAAAGATAAAAATTTATTTAAAATTGCTACTAATAGAGCCACTAGCAGTACTTTTTTATTTCCACAGAATATATTTTAATTCTTTACTGTACTCTGTAGCCTTCAATACAAAGAAAGAAAGAAAAGTAAATTTACTTCAAGACTTATTTGTTGTATGGTATATCATACAGGTAGAAATAGTAGTCCAATAAGAAAAACATTGTATTAAGTAAAGAACTTTTATTATGGGAACCCGGATACAAGGATACTCTGTATATTGAAATCCTTCTAGTCTAGGGATTCCTGTAGTAAAAAGAAACTTTCAAAGCAATTCTAGTTCTTGGCTATAGAATCTACTTGGCTGGCAATTTTAGAAAAGAAAATGCCTAATTTTTTGCTAAATCCATAACACCCACATCCAAGGAAAAAACTCAGTACTATGACAATTCCTGATGCATATATGGTATATTTAATATAGCTCTTATATTCTTCATAGGTTTCATCTTTTATCATTGCTATATGTACTAAACTATACACTGCTCCCATCATATCAACAGCGACAAGCATAAACGACATACACAACAGAGAATATGCACATACAAAGTACCTTCTAAAATTGGATATATCAGGTTTATGTTGAGATCCAAAGGATAGACCAGATCCTAGTGCTACAATCAGAGTGATACTCCAAATAGGGATGGTGCGTTTTGTAAAAATACTTATATTTCTACTGTTAAAGTTAGCTGGCTTATAAAAATTAAATAGTTTTCGTAGCATATGGACAAAGACTGAATACATTGGTAGAAGGACCAAGCCTAGTAGAAATAATGTTTGAAGATTTGAATACGAATGACTACTATCTAAAGGAAATCCTTTAATAATAACTACTCCAAATAACAAAAAATATCCTACAAGTAAAACTGAATTTATAATACATGCACCAATATAGATCTGGTATTGCCATTCAAGATATTTTTTGTTACTTATTTCCAATGCTTCATCTGTATTAGAGTCTGTGCCATCGATTAAAGTGTTATCTGGAGTACTATTATCCGAAGGAGTGACATCGATTAAAGTGTCAATGGGAATACTTTTATTCAAAGGAGTATTAGTGCTTTCCATGCTATTTATTTCTCTTCCTCTATTTATAGACAACAACTCATTCATTTATCAGTAATATGAGTTAATTAACAAACAAAATATAGATAGTAGTAGTAATATGAATTAATTAACAAACAAAATATAGACAGTAATAGTAATATGAGTTAATTAACAAACATAGCCTCTCATTTACTTAATATTTTTCTTATAGAAAAGTCTCAGTAGTCCAGAAAATACTACAAAACCAAAGAGTACTATAAGACCGAGTGAAAATCTTAAAAGAGAAGAACAAATTAGAATAAAGGACAACCAGAGTAAAAAGAGAAACAGCCGCAATACACTGAGATATTAGCAGTCTTGAGTAGACAATGTACTGACTAGTCACTGCCCCCATGAACCATTGGCTATTCATTAATAAGACATGGAATATTCTGCTGCTTGTATAGTTGTAGTGATATGTGTTTATTCGTACTAAGTGCTGTAATTAAACTTGGTCTCTTAAAAGGAGTCATATTAAACTAGTATTTATTTGAGAACTCAACTCTTTAAATATTTTGGTCTTTAATTTAATTTTAATATTCATTGAAATAAACCAACTATTACGAGTGTCTCGATGTAGTAATATGTTAAATAGATTTGTATCTTCAGTTTTCTTTACTGTCAGCATGAACTAATTAAATTATGCTGTGTATTAACAAGCACAAATTTAATTATTATTGTCACCAATATCATTATATATCATATTCTATGCTGAACATAATATTCAGATTAGCTGTCGTAGTATTCGGGTCTGTACGCATAGCACTAATTTACAACTGTCATTAGAAACTATAGAAGAGAATAAATAAATTTTATGATGACTAGAACTAAGTCTAATATTCCAGAGGAATTCGGGTTTAGTAGTCCTAAGAATACTTAGTATGACAGTACAAAGAGAAATATTTCAGTGATTACAAGGATACTTTGGTATTTTTATTTCTTTTCCATTCTATGCCACTCATTTATCTTTGACACCATTGGATCTAGTGCATTACTGCTTGTTCTCTCTACAATATATGGCTGCAGCCACTTGGACAGTTTTTCCTTATATTTTACAAACCTTTTATCCAGCAAGAGAACACAACTATAGTCATTTTCTGCTCTAATTGATCTTCCTATTGTTTGGTTAACTGCTTGCATGCCTTTGTCTATAAAGTAGTCTTCTCCTCTGGTCTTTTGAATTAAAAGAATTTCCTCAGTTGGCTTAGGCAAAGGTATACCGCAAATAATTAGAACTCTACACAAATCATTACTAAAATTAATTCCTTCACTGAAGTTTCCACCCATCACACACACCATAAGCACCTTTCTTTCCTTTTTCAATCTCTCTTTATACTCCTGCATAGATGCAGTCCCTTCAAATAGTATATTTACATTACTGATTCTTTCTCTTGCTGTATACAATTTTAATATGCTAAGAACACTTTTAGACTGAACAAATAGTAATATTCCTCCTTTTTCAATCTTCTTATAGTATAGCATTGCCAGACTAAAGGCCCTCATGACCTCTTCATTTCTTTTATTGTACACAAACGAGTAGTCACTGCAGATGGCTACTTGGATATTTTTGCATACAGAAGGATATGTTCTTTTGGTTACTTCTCTATTAAATAGCAGTGATATATCTGAGGACTGAGTCAATGTACCACCAATTGCCAGAATACTCTTAATATCCATAAAATATGAGAGATAGTCTGAAGGATATATATTTTTAAGGGTTATCTGTCCTTTCTCCTTAACTATATAACTGTGTCTGTCGCATTCTCCTAATAATCTGACCAATTTACACAACCTTCTTAAAATATCCTCTTTTTTGTTCTCTACATCATCCGTGCGCATGGGAAATACTTTACTGGGTAGAAATGGATCTATTCTTTCTGCTATTTCTAACAGATTTATATGATCCAGCTCTGCATCTATCAAGAATCTATTTATATTATAAATCTCAGCTTGTCCTGTATCCGTAGCATCTTCCTTGGTGCTTCTCTTTAAATACTCAAATACACCAGATACAAAGATGAATAGTTCTAAGAAATCCACTTTACGTTTACCTTCCTGCTTATTCATGTACTCACTGTACACTGGGATTATCTGAGATAGTTCTGATTCACTTATACCTGCAGAGTACTCATCTAGTACTGTGCTGTATAAATTATGTGCTTCATCAATTATTAGCACAGTTTCACTCATCTGTATCCCGAGTTCACTAAAAAAGTCCTTCTGTAGGAGAAGAGAGTAAGGAAGAATTATAATTGAAGCATTTCTTGCTTGGTGCTTCAAATAGAAGTATGGGCACACTCTGCATGAATTTCCCAATGAGATAGCCTCTTCAATAGATATTGTATTCTTATTGGATCTCTCTGCCTTTCCTTCCTGTAAATTATTGTAAAATGAACACTTTCTATCCTTAGTGGTTGATCTGCACATATTATTTATGTCTTTGGAGGCATTCACCTTATAGTTAATACAGGTCTGTCTTCTAGACCCTAGAACTACCCCTGATGTATGCATTCCTGAATATTTATTTAATTCTTCTAATTCTTTGACTACTTGGTCTAGCTGTGTATGAGTACGGCAGGCATATATAACACGCTTATTTGTTCTGTTATATAAGCTTTTTAACAGATCTGCATTAGCCTTTGAAACTCCTTCTGTAATAAACTCACTATCACCCAGGTACTCCATTGCAGTTATTAAGCTGGAGAGAGTCTTTCCTGTTCCTGTTGGACTCTCCAGTATACCCAGCCTGTTATTTCTAATTATTTCAGTTGCATCTTTAATAAAGTCTTTCTGGCCTTGGTACAGTTCATGTGGTAAATTAAATTTATCTTTAATCTCCTTATCTCTTTTTTTTATCTGCACTATATCCTTACTATCTAGATTTAATTTAGTTCTCTTTGCTTCCCCTGGTGTCTTAGCCATTTGAATAAAAATATAAAATGGTCTTTATACTCTATCCTTTATAAGAGACTTATGCTAAACATCTACAGTGCCAGATATTATTATTCCTGTTGTATTCTTGTGCATTATAATACTCCCGGATATATTTATATATTCCTGTACTACTGCATAAATTACTGTGCACTCACCAGAAATTCTTTTTAGTAAATTTGAACTCTTTAGGGGAGAACCAGAGTGGATGGAAATTCTTTCTATGGCAATGAAGCCAGCTGCAAAATAATATCTATAAGAGAGGTTATTTATTTAATGCATGAAGCCATTGATGAGATCTTTGGCCATAATTCTGCGCACTCTTTTGCTACTGGTCCGGAAATGGCAGTTCCCTTTATTTCTCCCTTTGCGGTGATAACAACTGCTGCATTGTCCTCGAATGAGATGAACACACCATCCTTTCTTCTCCAGGACTTTCTCTGTCTAATAAGTACTGCTGGGACAACCTTCTTTCTCATGTCTGGCTTTCCTTTCTTAACTGATGCTACAATAATGTCTCCTGGTGCTGCAAATGGAAGTCTGTTGAGTCTTGACTTGCATCCTTTCACTGCAATAATCTTCACAACCTTGGCTCCTCCATTGTCTGCACAGTTAATAACTGATCCAACCTGCACTCCGGCTGTTATTTTGTACCGGGATGCAATTCTTTTTAATCCAGACTTTTCGTTCTTTCCTACCATTATTTATTACTGGGGGAGTGAAAAAAGAAAACTAAAATGAAAGAGAATAATTTTCAGCAGGACTTCCAAATGAGTCAAAAGATTGGGGAGGGTGCTTTCAGCTCTGTATACATAGGGGAGGAGAAGGGAGAGAGAAAAGTGGCCATTAAGAAAATTAACAGAACCACATCCCCAAGCAGAATAGCAAATGAACTTAAACTTCTAATAAGCCTACAAGGAATGAAGAATATTATTGAAGTAATTGACATATACAGGTCAGATAAAGACATCTGCATTGTATTCCCGTATGTAAAGATCAATGACTTCAAGGAAATACTTGAAATATGTACTATTTCAGATATAAAGTGCTATATGTTTGAGCTTCTAACAGCAATACAAGGTGTTCACTCTCATAATATCATTCATAGAGATATAAAACCAAGTAATTTTCTGTATGATTTAGAGAAAAAGACAGGCTGGCTCATTGACTTTGGTCTTTCCCAGAAAATAGAGAAAAAAAATGAAGATGTTGAGACAGACCAAACAGCAAAAAGACGGAAATTCTTCTTTAGCTCGCATTTGGCTGGGAAGAGTAAGCCTATTATCTCTAGGGCACCAGGTTATCTGATACGAGATTCTCGTCCATCTATGACTGCATCTAGATCTGGTACTCGTGGATTTAAGGCACCTGAAGTACTCTTTAGAGTTGAGGCACAGACAACAGCCATAGACATATGGAGTGCAGGAGTGATCCTTCTCTCACTTCTCTGCAAGAAATATCCCTTCTTTACATCAAAGGATGACATAGGCACACTTGTTGAGATAGGCACTGTCTTTGGGGATGAAGAGATGAGGCAGGCTGCAAAGTTCTACAAACGAGTTTGGAAGAGCAATATAGAAGCATGTATGCACCCGGCAGTTCCCTTTGAGAAGCTTGTTGAGATGGCAATTAAGAAAAAGCCACATTTCCCAAGCTCTGTATTCGACCTACTAGAGAAAATGCTTATGTTAAAGACATCAGAGAGAATAACTGCAGATGAAGCACTAAGACACAAGTTCTTCAGTGACTAGTATGAATTATATCTGACTAAGTCTTAAGTAAGTCTACTGTGCAGTATTAAACTATGCCAGATATCATTAAATAAATACAAGTGTTTATTTTGTCCTGTTCTCTACTGTTCTCTACTGTACTCTACTGCACTGTATCCTTTGAGACTGGATTTTTAGCTGCAAATTATTTTGTCCTGTTCTCTACTGTTCTCTACTGTACTCTACTGCATTGTATACTTTGAATAAACCACAGAAACTCATATATATATAGTGTGGTAAAATTCCCACTTTCATTATTCTGAAGCCACAAGAGTCCATCAATGATAATTTCACTTTCCAGAAGATTCCTCGTATATCAGAGACTGACTATATAATAGTAAGCTAGTAAGAACAATACTGAAAGGGCGGAATATGTCAACAGTAAGAAATATATCCATCAAGTACACAAAAGGTCACAGTCACCAACTGAAAAAATATGATAATAAACCTTCCTGCACAACTACCCCTATTAGAGTCTAAAATACTACTATCTCCAGACTAGCTTGTCTACCCCTTTAGTCACGTCAATTCCTAGTATAGACTACCTTCTGCTGTATATTTGCTTTAAGTGCTTTTATTCTAGCATGACTATATTATGAATTATAGCCCTAATAATTAAAGAGTTATAGTCTGCAGTACTTAGACAATATTCTGAAGGAATTGCAGTATAGTAATATATCGATAGATATAACTATCTTACAGATTAGAGTAAATATTTATGTCTAGTGCAACCAGAAACCCGATATAACCCGAATCCTTTAAAATCTTTATTAATTCGCTTCTGTTTGTGCTGTTGAAATATCTCTTGTTGAAAGTACGCCTTCTATTATACCAGGAAGGCATACAAAGTGACCAAATGCAAAGGACTTTCTCCAGATATTTAAAACCTCAAGGGGACTGTATACCATTGGAATCAGGAAGTAGCAGAAGATGAAGATATGTGCAGCCCATCCACATATCTCTACTAATATTTTAATTCCTGGAATATTTCTTCTCTCTATTGGAATATCTTTAACAAAGCCTAGTAAGAATATTGTTGGAACTGAGATGAGTATGGATCCTACGTGCAAAGGGAAAAGCAACAAATGCGCATATGATACAATGGATACCTTAACATGCTCCTTGATACGCATATCCATTACATCACTAGCACTTATTTCAGTTTCTTTCGTTTTTTCTGGTTTTGAACTGTCATTTTCCTCTTCTTTCTTTTCGTCTGATGTAAGCATTTTGTTCAGTCTGTGCATAAACTTTGATCCTTGCATATTCCACATCTCAAAGAGTTCTTGTGCCTTCCAGAATGTCACAAATGGAAGTATTCTGACATTTCTCATATTATTAATGAATGCTGCCTGGTAGATGCACTCCTCAGAGACCCATAATGCTGCAATGTAGAATAATTTGTATATGTAGAACCCAGAGAAGTCTACATCCACCTTAACTAGCTTCATTGTATGGGCAGCTGCATTCATGATTATTTCATTAACTGCCTGGTACGAGATCAAAAATATAAATGCCTTTAAGCAAGACACTGTAGACCCAACTATTAGTCTGCTGTATTCTTGCATGACATATTCCTCTTTCCTGTTAGTAATCTTCTTCTGATCCTCTGTGTTTCCTACGATCTTTTTAATTACGGTCTGGCTCTGAGACTCAACCAAGTAGAAGTACCCAGACTCAAGCCACAGCTGATATGCACTGAAACTCATCACAGGCCCATACCTAATCCCAGGCACAAAGAACATATACCCAAGGTACGCCATAAATCCATGTGTTTTTGGCAGATATTCCATGCTTACGTACATATATTTCATGAAGAATCCTGTGAGTGTCAGAATAACAAAAGGATTATTCTCTTCCGAGTCCTGCAGGATATACATAACCACTAAATGTACAAGATTTACAGCTATGAATATTTTTGTTCTTAGCTTTTTCTGCTTAACCGGCATATAAGATAGAAGCAGATTAAGTGGAATACCTGATAAGGCAACTAGGAAGTTCTGTATTTTATATATTGCTGAAAGGACAATTAACCCACTCAGAATATTAAATACTTCCCGGATGAAGAACCGGTTTGTAATATGCGGTGTAACCATCCCAAACAGAAAGGCAATCAGCATCCCTGTGACTGCATTTGTCTCCTGTACTGTCATCTTAGAGAAGCAATGATTCGTTACTTCTGTTATTTTTTCCATAACCCATTTGGATGTAAGCATGTTGTAGTAAAAATAATTTTTTTTATACTTAGTACACTATCAAAGACAGTTTTTGTAATTTGTGCCTATTATGCTGCATTTCTACTATATAGATATATAGAAAGGGTCCTAGTGTAATTGTATGGTAGTTGAATTCGGGTTATATTCGGGTTATATATAGTTTTGTACATGGAAATTGATTAGTGTTTGGTTACATCACAAACAATATTATCACAACAGATCGTAATATGACACGTAAACAAGTAGAGCCCCCTTGTAGTGTGTTGGCCTAGCCAAAACCCAGAAGGAAATAACTAACATCAATCTATATTGCTGATCCGGAGAGAAGGTTTCAATACCCTTGAGGTAAGGAAAACCAACAATGGTTAAAATAGAATATATTTATTTTAGTACTAGATACTCTTTCATATTATGATAACCCGATATAACCCGAATTATGAAGTAATTCTTCTACTACAGAATGAAAAGACACTTCTTATAGTTCTTATTGAAGTAAAATCACATATAATTAGTCTTAGGCCACAGAATATCATGAATAATAAATTGGATTTCTGGAAGATTCTTTGTCTACTAGGAGTACTAGTACAGAAAGAGTAACAGCACATTGGAAATCAAGTACATGCATTCCTGTCCATATTGGTGATCTTAAATTACTTGAATTTCCTTCTAAGAGAGCTAGTGTAATATTACTATATACACTATTAAATGGACCTGTATTTATTTCTGCTTCATACGGATAGAAAGTGTCTATTTAGTTGGCTTCTTCTTAAGGCAAGGGAAACCAATAATTCTCTTCAAATAATTTCCCTTTATACTATAAAAATAAAAGAAATCCATATATAAATAATTTGGGTTTTATTTTGTAGGGTTTTATTTCAGAAAAATAGAAGTATACATGAAGAAGTATAAAAATACAGCAGAAATAAAGACTGTATGAGATAACAGTGTAAAAATCACATATTAAACAGACAAGATACATACTGCATTTAGGTTATAAGAATATTTACAGAATGCATCACTACACATTATATACTCCGAATTATATATTACATAAATACAAAGTATCTTGAATAATATACAGAATAATTAGAGATCAGATAATGCCTAATAAAGCACAATTGTATAAGGTTCTTGTGATTCTTCTGCTTTGATTGTATAATGCACAAGATTCTTCTATGTAACTGGTTTTCCACAATAAAACCATGATAATTTCAGCCTGCAACTGATTTATTTTCAGATGTATGAAACTACCATAATATCCTATTAATAAACCTGCAGATATAGTATAGTTGTGGTAAAATTCCCACTTTCATTAACTCTGTAGCCAAAGTGCATCAGAAACTGACTATAAAATAGTAAGAAAAATTCAGAAGAGGTGGAAGATGTCAACAGTAAGAAATACATCCAATAAAAATACAAAAGATGACAGTCACCAACCGAAAAAATATGATAATAAACCTTTCCTAACAACTACTCCTATTAGAGTCTAAAATACTACTATCTCCAGACTAGCTTCTATCCCAAGATATCCTAAATATCTAATATTATTACACTCATATACTACAGTCAGAAACATCACACCAAGAAAACTAAAAAGTACTATAGACAGATGCTTTATTAAACAAATAGTCATATTCACAGATATTAAAAATAAATCTATATAATAAACTCCTTCATATATATATAAATACACTTCTATACAGTGTATTATACAGACTGTATTTCTTCTATAAGTCATTCTTATTTTTTTAGGATTTCTTGTCTATTCCCCAGAATATGGAAATATTCACAAAAATTTTAATTCAGAATGTCATTGGAAATAACGTGTGGAAAGAGTTCATCTGCCGGGCTGCATGCTGCCTGTGCAGAGATTGTTTCAATCATAAAGAAAGACACAGAGAACAAAATAAAACTAAAAGACATTATACAAAAGATGGCGAAAAAGCACGGTCTCAAAGACACACCAAAACTCTCCCAAATACTTTCTACTGTCTCAGAGGAAGACACAGCAGTTATTTCCAGACTAAAAGTAAAACCTGTAAGAACTGCCTCTGGAGTGGCTGTAGTGGCAGTAATGGCAAAGCCCCATAGATGCCCACATATTGCCATCACAGGAAACATATGCGTATACTGCCCAGGTGGCCCAGACTCAGACTTTGAATACAGCACGCAGTCGTATACTGGGTACGAACCAACCAGCATGAGAGCCATTAGAGGCAGATACGATCCATACAGACAGAGCACAGACAGACTCAATCAACTAGCACTCCTAGGGCACAGTGTAGACAAAGTAGAATATATTATAATGGGTGGTACATTCATGTCTCTTGATAAAGACTATAGAAGCTGGTTTATAATGAAGTTGCATGATGCCCTTACAAGAAGGGAGTCGTATACACTGGAGGAATCTATCTTTTTCAGTGAAAGAAGCACAAGAAAGTGCGTAGGAATAACGATAGAAACAAGACCAGATTTCTGTATGGAGAGACACCTTAATGATCTTCTATCATACGGGTGTACTCGGCTAGAGATAGGAGTACAAAGTGTATTCGAGGATATTGCAGTAGATACAAATAGAGGACACTCTGTAAGAGATGTATGTGAATCATTTAAACTCACAAAAGATACAGGTTATAAGATAGTCACACACATGATGCCAAATCTACCGAATGTAGACATGGAGAGGGACATTCTTCAATTCTATGAATTCTTTTCAAACCCAAGATTTAGAACAGATGGACTAAAAATATATCCAACATTAGTCATACGGGGAACAGGACTGTACGAGCTTTGGAAGAATGGAAAATACACAAACTACTCACCAAATGAACTGATTGACCTACTTGGCCATATATTTATAATGGTACCCCCTTGGATACGAATATACAGAGTACAAAGGGATATTCCAATGACTCTTGTAAGCTCAGGGGTAGAACATGGGAATATCCGGGAAATAGTACTTTCAAGACTGAAGGAACAAGGATTATCCTGCCGAGATATCAGAACCAGAGAGGTAGGAATTAATAATATACATACAAATGAATTACCAGAGAAAGTAGAACTAGTACGCAGAGACTATGTGGCAAGTGATGGATGGGAGACATTCCTTTCCTACGAGGACACATCAAAGGATATTCTTGTTGGTTTGCTGCGCCTGAGAAAGTGCGGGCCATCTACCTTCAGGAAAGAACTTCTTGGGAATGTCTCCATAGTCAGAGAGTTGCATGTATATGGGAGTGTGGTGCCAGTTAAGGGAAAAGACTTCTCAAAGTTCCAGCACCAAGGATATGGTAGAATGCTAGTAGAAGAGGCAGAGAGAATTGCAAGAGAAGAGCACGGATCTACAAAGCTAGCAATTATCTCTGGTATAGGAACCAGAAATTACTACAGGAAGCTAGGATATGAAATAGATGGAGTATATATGTCAAAGGACCTGGAGTAATTCTACTACAATAAATTTATAAGAAATATACAGAACTAACAAGAAATGCATAGAATACAAGAAGTCTAGACAGATGGGTATATTACCGTACTATATGGTAAATATATTAGATATATTTCAAATGAGATATAACTGAAATTATTATTCATAGAAGCACTGTCATAAAGGACTTCAAATAGAACAGATTCTTACAAATTCAGTTGTCTTTTAGTGAATATTTTAAAAGACTATTTTAGATTTCAGGCATGAATAACAGTCTACTGAATATAGTATAACTGTTAATTTATGTACACTATGTGAGATAGAAGCTTCTGCTACTTTTTCAGTAAAGAATATTTTCTCTACTGCAAGGATCCTATAATAAAGTAATTATAATGAAAGAATTCTCATAAACTGGTAATTCTATCTGGTATAAGCAATATATAACCTAAAGCACAGAGTTGTCAGTTAAGACAAACTCATACAAAGGCCATAATCAAAAGTATTTTTATAAGGGAAAAAGATCTTCACCTAGCAAGATTCTGTTTATATTAGGTTAATATATTCTGGCTGTGCTGGCTTCATCTATTAATACAATATACATACACAAAGGAACTTACGTTTGTTTCAGTTTTTCTTAACTTAAATAATTCTTAGGAAAATTAGCTTATTCCTTTAATAAAGAGCTACTACACAATACTCTAGAATGTATTTGTGGATATGCAGATGTGAAAGTACCATATACAGATCACTTTGGTCTCAGTGAAAGGATTTGACAGCAGTGCTGACTATTTTTATCTTTTTGTTTTTGCAGTGGCATGTGGAACAAATGGCTTGATAATGTATTGAAAATAGTGCCAATATCAAACCTGTTATATTTAATGAGTTCAGATAGAAAGCAGACAAAAACACTAAAGAACATGCAGATTAGACATGAAAGTGCAATGAGTTCAATGCTAGCAGTAAGTACCATAACTGCTCAGAAACGAAAGACTATTTTCGATAGGAATTCTTTACTACTAGACCAAAAGTACAGTCCAGTAGAAGAAATTAAAGAAATAGGAGAAGATAAGACAGAAACTCCTTTAGTCAAAGAGTTAAAGAAAGCCTTTCAGAAATCCGAGAATCCAGTTACTGGAAAAACCGCATAAAGAAAATATTTTGAATGAAAGTAGAGAACTCGTTAAATAAAGAAATAAGGAGAACAACCTAGCAGTCTTGCAGAGTTATAAAGGCCCCAGTATAGTCAGATTTAAATATGATATATCTTGGTGCAGTAGGTCTGTCTTATATAACGCACTGAATAGTTTGTTCTGTCGTAGGATATTTAATTTTGAAGGTACTATAGTGGTAGTGTGGTAGTATACTATTGGAAATAGTAGAATGGTCTATTTCCTGTGAGAATTTAAATGTGCCAGTACCCAGGCAGACAAGAATAATAAATTAGCGCAAGAGAGAATCCTCAGTGCAGTTACCCGACCTTCTGTGCCCTTCAATGCACATACTTCTACGGAGGCAGTTCTATCTTACGCAAAAAATGCACAGTAAAGCTCTTTGATCCGATCCACTCCAGAGATACAGCTGTATCTGGCAGAAATGCCTTTCTACCGTATATCTGAATATGTGCGTGCCAGGCTGCTTCCAATATGCAGGATATTAAGAAACAACCGGTGTGCACAGCGTGCGCCTGGTGCAGGCTGTCTCCATGATAGTTGTAAATAAGTTAATTTTGTTTATTGCGTTATATGTAACGCTAGATGCGAAATATTAGAGTGCCTGCCGCATAGTGGGCTTATTATCGTCTTCCACCTGTTCTTCCTCTGCTGTTTCCTCCTCCAAATCTGCTGCTACTTCCCCCAAATCTGTTTCCGCCTCCGAACCTGCTGTTTCCGCCGTAGCTGTCTCCGCCTCTTGAGGCAAGGGCAGCCAGGTCTTGTGGTACTTCCTGGTTGGAGTCCTTTAGGATCTCTACGTATTTTCTAGCATTTGATCTGTCGTCCTTAGGAGAGAAGAAAGTAAGTGCAAGACCTTCCTCTGAATTTCCTCTAGCTGTTCTTCCTATTCTGTGGATGTAATCTTCACAGTTAGTTGGGAAGTCGTAGTTAATGACTGCCTTTACGTCCTTGACATCAAGTCCTCTGGCAGCTACATCTGTTGCTACAAGGATGCTTCTCTTTCCTGACTTGAAGTCCTGGATGATTCTGTCTCTCTGGTTCTGTGGTTTGTCTCCATGGAGTGCCTCTGCTGGCCATCCGTACTCCTGCATCTTCTCAACCAAGTCATCGCATCTTCTCTTCTGGTTGCAGAATATGATGATCTTTGGGTTCAGTTTCTCATCTCCTGCTACGTCTGCCAGAACATCAGAGAGCATCTTGTCCTTCTCCCAGTGGTCTACAATGAATGTCTTCTGTGTGATCTTTACGTTAGCTACAAGCTCTGCTGATCCAATCTTAATCTGGATGTAGTCCTTCATGTAGTTTCTAGCAAGAGACCGCACCTCCTTTGGCCATGTGGCAGACCACATGAGAGTCTGTTTGTTTGGGTTTGTCTCTGGGATGATCTTCTTGAGCTGTGGCTCGAATCCCATATCAAGCATTCTGTCAGCCTCATCAAGAACCAGGAAGGATACTCTGCTCATGAAAACAGCCTTCTGCTCGTACAGGTCGATAAGTCTTCCTGGGGTTGCAATGAGTATTTCAGCACCTCTTCTGATGGCTCCCTTCTGTGGGCCTGCTGGTGCTCCTCCAAAGACGGCTACTGTTCTAAGACCGAAGTACTTGGCGTACTTGCATGCTTCTTCCTCAATCTGTGAGACAAGCTCTCTTGTTGGGGCAAGCACAAGCACAATGGGTCCATCTCCCTGCCTGAGTGGCTTTTGTGCCTTTGCGTGTATTAAGGCTGGAAGAATGAATGAAAGTGTCTTTCCAGATCCAGTGTTTGCTACTCCCACCATATCTCTTCCACTGAGTGCTAATGGCCATCCCTGTGCTTGGATGGGTGTTGGCTCACTGTAGCCTGCGCTCTTGAATGCTGCCATTACGCTGGCTGGGAATCCAAAGTACTCAAACTTTGTGCATGGCTTAGGGACACCTTCTCCTGTAATGGTTATGTCAAACTTGTTTCTTAGTTCTTCAACCTCCTGGTTAGTCATCTTTTCCTGCTCGCTGTGCTCTGTGTAGAACTCCTTTTCAAACTCAACTGGGCCATTGTCCTGCATTGAGTCTCCAAATCCTGCTCTGCGGGCACCCCCAAATCTTGAGTTCTCTTTTCTGTCACCAGAAGAGAAGTCTCCTCTTCTTTTTGTTTCTCCTTCATAATTGTTGCTTCCTCTGTAACTGTTATATGCCATTGTGCAAGGATAAAAAATTTTTTCTTTTATAGTTTGAAAAATAAAATATTTTCTGTTTCCATGGCAGTTTTATTTTGGCTTAATTAATTTGGCAAAATTATCTATACAGTTGCTTGAAATATTTGGCAGAAAATTCGTTGCCTTTTCAAAATCTGCTCTTTAGGAAAGACCAATCAGAAAGGTCCATAAGTCTATGCATAGTAGTATATGCTGTATAATCATTACTAAGTAGTCTTGTATACTGAAATGAATGCATATATTTAGTTTAGTCTCTGTGATATACTAAGGCTTAGTCTACTAGTATATCTGGCAGCATATGATATAATTCAAACAAGAATATTCTGAGTGACTATTAATGAAGAAGTCTTTTTGTAGTACTTTTTTAGTCCTTTTTTAGTCCTTTTACAGTGGTTTTCAGATATATTTAACTATATATTTAATAAAGTATTCTATGCCATTTATGATATGCATTAGTAATTGACTCTGATGCACCTGGGGAGTAATCCATTCATAATATAACCGAAATTGTTAAAATCTTCTGAAAATTCCATATTTAAATATATGTGAGTAGAGAGTGCTAGTGAAGTAGTAGTAAAGTATAAATAAAATCTCTACATATTCTATTATACTTTATTTTTGGCAGATTCAAAGTATTCTATTCACTATTATTTCTGTGCAATTAAATTTGGTCTGATTAAGTGAGACCTATATAGACCTATCTCTTAGTTTTCTTTAATTCTTTATAGCTTTATTATTAATGAAATTTCTTTATAAATATTTTTAGTTATTAGTATAAGAATAAGAATATATTTATATGGATATACTGCATACTAAGTGGGTTAATGGAAGACATTAGCTATATTCACAGTGAATTAATACAAATATAGTCTATTTTATGCAAAAATATCTAGTTGTATTTCAGTGGGATAAATATTCAATAGACTGATTCTTTCATGTGCTGGGTTATTTAGTCTATTTTAAATGGATATCTCTTTGTGTTTATTATTCTTGCTATATTACTTCTTTATTTTAAATTCCTTCAATTTTTATTGATACTTGAATAAGGCTTCAGAGTAGAAGAATTTACATAGAATTAGAAAGAGTTAAAAAGTAAAGTAAATAGAAGGAATATATGGTATATACAGCACAGAAGAGATATTTTATAATAGATTGAAAATATACTTTATTTATATGTTAAGTTGCAGTAGTAAGAAAGTACCAGAAAATAGTAATATTACTAGAGTCAATCTAATTCTAGTTATATTTGCATCTCATGCACTTTATTCATGTACATTCATTATATAACCCGATATAACCCGGTATAACCCGAATATACCGATATAACCCGAATAACCCGATATAACTCAAATACACTTGTACATTGTAATTTCAATAATTAATTCTTCTGGTGTTATGGAGTGAAGACAAAACCATAGAATTAATAACCAGAAGATAAATATACACTAGAATATACGTATAAGCACAAGAGATGTACTCTAACTAAGTACAATATAAAGTACAATTTAATATTTATGAATACATGCACTAATGAAAACACAGAAAATATAAACAAACAGATGCACAACAAAGGAATTGTTTAATCATATATAGCCCATATAAGTACATAAGGCATAATGTTTGTTTTTATAGAATCCAGTGATGATAAGCAGAGAGGACGTAAGAGGTGAAAGAGACAGAAGAAAAAAAAGAGCAGATGCAGAGAAGTTAAGAGAAGCAAATGACAGGAACAGCATCAAGGAAAATATCTTATTTAAGTTTGATAATTACACCAGGAAAACAGACAAAAACATAGCACTACTGCATAATATTACATTTGAAGTTCCAAAGAAAAGGCTTATTGCACTGATAGGAATGAGTGGGGAAGGAAAGTCTACTCTGTTTGAGAGTATTTCTGGTCAGTGTAATAGATCGCATAAGACATTCGGGACTGTTTTGGTGCAAACAAAAGAAGGAATTTTTGTAGAAAGAAATGCTGAGGAGTGGGTGAAAAGAGTAAATTACCACAGGCAAGAAGTGACACAGTACAAGAAAATACCAGTATATGCACTCTTGCAGTCTGTAGCCAAGTGCTATGGTAAGGACATGGAGATGGTCGATAAATTACTTGTGCACTTTAGGATTGCAAAGACAAAGCACACAATGTTTGCGATGTTATCCGGAGGGGAACAGAAGAGGGTCATGACAATTATTGGAATTATAAGCGAGAGAGAGTTAAACCTGTGGGATGAACCACTTACAGGCCTAGATTCAGAAATAGCCAAGAAAACCCTTAGGTTCATGAAGGAAAGTGAAACAACAAATATTGTAAGTATCCATCAGCCATCAGATGAGTTAATGAATATGTTTGATTGGGTTATATTTATGCATGCTTCAACTGTCATATACGCTGGACCATATATTCAAATGGAAACATACTTCAGGGAAAGACGTATAGTTAACAGAGAAGACACCATGATCATAAATTACTTAATGAGACTGAGTGCAGATAATCCAGACAACCAGACAGATATAAATAATATTGAGTCACTGAATAGTATTACGAAGGAAATAATTAAAAGACCCAGGGGAGTACGTAGATCTGGAAATCTCTTCATATCAAATTCATTTGGTTTTAGTTACACACGGGTTAAAGAGATTCTATCACGTTCTTTATATTTTGACAATGGCTTCAAAGGGTCTTCATTGGTTTACGAGATGATATACTATCTATTCAGTATATTTGTCTTTATAATGGGGGTTATGGTTGTAGATAGGCTAATTCTATCACAAAATGAAGGGTTTTTAAAAAGAAGTATTTTTGATCCAATTTATAGTCTACTGGATATTCTAAATATAATGAAAGAGAGAGGGAGTCTGCCTGAGTACTACATGGAAATATTGCAGGAATGCATTTCTACTTCTGCCAGTGTAAAGTGGCTCTTTGGGGCAGTCTCATTCTTCCAGACAGAAAGATCCATTATGTTCATTAGTATGGCAAGTTTATTCAGTAATATAACGAACTTAGACTACTTCAGGCTCTGTCAGATAAACATAGCAGAAGGACAGTTCTCAGTGCTTGAGTTCATTTTCGCACATATAATTGAAATAGTCTTCCGTAAAGTCACAATTGCCTTTGTGATTTGCGTCATCTACTACTCAATTGCATACAAAACCATCGTAGGAGAAGATATTCAGCACATAATAACCCCAAACTACTCAGATATTGGGCTGGTATCCATGGTAACTTCTGTTATTATGGGGATATACATACTAAGCATACAGTGCCTGCCTATTTCCTCTAAGTTACATATATATGTTGCCTTTGGTCTTCTTCTTCTTACACAGACAATTATCAGGCAGCTTGACTCCCTGGAAATATTTGTTGATACAAACACAGCCAGCCTGCTGAATGGCCTGCTTAAAGGGAATATAAGCCTGGAGAACATGAAAATACCAGAGCCCCCAGAGCACCATCCATTTTATGACACAAAAATATACATGATCCAGAAGAACCAATTCCTGGATAAATTAGCAGAAACCATGGGCACAGAAAGCACAGAGAATATAAAGTATCATATACTGACTGTATTATCTAATGCACTTAAGACTCTGTATAAAATGGGACCATTTGGTGTCCCAGAAGAAATTCTTACAAAACTAAGAATCTACAGAGAGGAGATTTACAGTGTACAGAATGCAAATAAACTATCCTTGCGCATAGCAGGAGACCTTCAGCAAATGGAAGATAATCTTCCAAAGAAGGAGTACATGGATTATATCTATAAGACAAAGTACATTGAAAGAATGAGCCGGCCATTTAGTATCCATGAAATGTTTGAGCCCACCAAGGAAATAGATACAGTAGGAAAACAGGACATTGCAAGGTCAATTTCACGGGTATTTTTATTACCCATGATATTCCTGACATTTGCATTATTCCTTAGATACAGGCAGTTACAGCCAAAAATAAGAAGTTAATTTGAGCTGTCTTTCATTTCCACTGGAATATATGTATTAGTGCATATTCAATTGTATATTCAGTAGGGAAGACATTAGATAGTACTAGAATAGACTGAAATCAGATAAATATGTGAGTACGTATATAAACCAACTTATTCTTGTTAGATATACTAGTGAATTATATCATATAACTGTAATTTACTAAGATATATATCCAAGATATTTAGATAACTGAACTACTTGGTAACTGTATACACCGGAAATAAACTTGTTTTAATTATGTTCTGGTACTTCTTGCAGTCTGCATATTTTAAAGTACTTCCAACTGATTTCCTTTGAATTTTATACGTATACAATATACCATTTATAGCTGATTTATTCCATTCTGTATACGCCTTAAGTACTATCTCACTGATATAACCCGATATAACCCAATATAACCCGAATAAAATATATGAGACCGACTACCGGATATGGCAAGTCAAATCTGAAACCAAGATCCCAGTGAGACACGCAGGACATGAATAAAAGTTCTTCTTTAAGTAAGATGTTGTCCTTCTTAGGTTATTACTTCCAGGCTATGATGCTTCCACCATTGTGGCACGTCATACTCTATATGCAGTGTATTAGTGTACTAGTGTAGACAAAACAAATATTCATGTACTCTGAAAAACAAGGGGAAAGGGGTTTATAAGCACAAGACAAAGAACTCACTTACTTCATAGACTGAAATAGTACCTGGCCACAGATAAATTCACTACTGAAATTATTCAAATAGTTCCAGTAGACACTCACTCTGTACTATTCTCAATGAAAAATTAAATGAAATGGCAGTTATTTTAAGAAGACTGCAAAAATTGCAAAGAACAAAAAGCTTAAATAAACCAGTCTAACAGACACAAACATATTATAACCTAGCGTAAATGAATAGAGACAGCAGTATACAGCAAGAAGGAGTGCATAATTGGCAATTTTAATATTTCTGCAGTTTATTCATGTCCATATAATAGATGCACTACAATCCAATATGAAATGCATACGAAGGACACTCCCCAGAGACCTCCTTACTCTGGCACTCATCAATAGTGAACTTATAATGCGGTAAATCGATTGGAGTACTTGCAAATTCACCCATTCCTTCTGTACTTAAAGTATTCACAGTACTATTCTCTACTGCACGGCTATCCATCTGAAGGACTGTAGATTCCCCAGAGACCATCTGATTTCCATGAATATTCTGTACATCCAACCCACTGGGTGCTAATTTCTCTACATTAGAAGGAGATTCAGGTAGATTAAATACTGGACTAACTGTACTAATATACTCAGAAGAAGGACTCCTCTGGTCCTCCTGGGGATTATTCAATATAGCCTCATTGACAGAAGAATTTCTTTCATCCGGAAAGAATGGCTCATCTTCATTCATAGGATCCCATCCAGTAGAAGGTCTCTCGTATACAGAGGACCCTAACCGTGCATTTGGATTGAAATTCATTCCTCCCATGAATGGATGGTTCATTTCATTATACGACAAAGAAGAAGTAGCTCTAGATGGTCTCTCATTATTTATGAAAAGAGGATTTGAGGATATATTAATGTGGTTTACATCATGGGCAGCTGGTAAAGCAGGGGAACTTTCCCCACTTGTCTGTGCTTCTGCATATTCTTCATCTGCTTGCGTATATGGAAAGTCTTCTGGTACATCCGGTGATATTACAGTCTCAATTTCCTCTTCATCACTTGCACTCGCATCGTATGAGAGTCTCTCTCCGTACGGTGCTACAGGAGGAAGTATCCCTTTCTCTAAGTTCCTGGCAATTCTTCTTGCCCTGGGTATTAGTACATTGTATACACATCTGAGTACACTTTTCAATTCTTTCCTTTCCATAGGGGTATTCTTTCTCTTAAAGAATTTCAGTAATCTTTTCTTGTCTATTCTCATCTCTCTGGTTTTCTGCATAAATTTAAATTATTTACATCCCCTGCAGAAAAAGTAAAATGGGTCGCATGCACAATCAAGGAAAAGGTATCTCAGGCTCAACAACCCCATACGTTAGAGAGAGCCCAGAGTGGTTAGACGCAAACATTGATGAAATAGAATCTAAAATAGTAGCATACGCCAAGAAAGGACTAACTCTCTCCCAGATTGGAACTATTCTTAGAGATGAGTTCCAGATTGGTAATATGAAGTTCTTCAGTGGAAGAAAGCTTCTTATGATCCTTATGAAGAACAATCTTGCCCCACAGGTGCCAGAAGACTTGGCAGCACTGGTCAAGAAGGCAGTCAGCATTAGAAAGCACTTAGAGGTCAACACCAGAGACACTGACTCAAAGTACAGACTGATTCTTGTTGAGTCCAGAATCAGCAGACTTGCTAGATACTACAAGACAAGAAAGGTCATCCCAGCAAACTGGATTCCTTCATACAGATCTGCAGTCAAGAGAAACAGTGGTCTATAAATAAATCCTCTATTTATGATTCTTTGGGGCCGTTATGAGTTGGTGTTTTTTTCCCTTTATTTTAATCCCCTGCATGAACAGAGAAGGCGGAAAGAAGAAGCCCCTGAAGGCAGCAAAGAAAGTAACAAAGGAACTGGATGAGCATGACTTGGAGTTCCAGGAGAATGAGAGAAAGAAGAAAAGGCTTGAGCAGGAGATGAAAGAAGCACTTCTGAAGGGTAAAAAGAAGAAATAAAAGTTCGTTGGTTTATTATTATGCAGAGACAGTCTCTTCCTTGATTTCTTTGACTTCCTTGGTCTCTTTCTTTCCGTATATTCTACCGAATGAAGACTTAGCAATAATTTCTATTTCTCCGCTCTCAACAATTTGGTCAAGAATGTTCTTGGCAAGTGCAATTTCAAAGTTGTTTCTGGCAGCAATGGTTGCTGGGGTGATGAGTGCCATAGAAAGGATTTCCTTCTTTATCTTGTTGAAGATATCCTGTGTGATGACGGAGGTCTTTAGCTGTTTGGCCTTGCTCTCTGTCTTTGTCCACTTCTTGGTTTCTACCTTCTTTGGTGCTTTATCCTTTTTCTTTAACTGTGCCTTTGGATCGACTTTCTTTCCTGCCATGGGTCAAAATTAAAAAGAAAATTTATGTGCTCTGAATTTGCATAAAAGACAAAATAGTTATATAAATAGAAGAACACTTAGAGTGCAGTAATAAGACACAGAATCCTTTAATATACAGTGTGCTTACTTAAAATTGAAATAATTACTCAAATATCAGCATATGAGACACTTGTTAAAGAACTCTTGCAGGGAAATAATAGAGAGTGAGTGAGTGAGAGAGAGTGTAAGAGAGTGAGAAGGATACTTTCTGTTGTAGTGGTTGTAAAAATACTTGAATATTAGGGTATTCTTGGTCTGCTGTATATCGGGTTATAATTTGGGTTATAAATGGCTTTATTATTTTACAGCACACTTTGACAACATAAATGAGAAATAATTGAATAAATAGCTAGTTTACTGTAGTGACTGCACAGCAGACTGGCTGAATTTTTAAAGTAAAGTAGATCTCAGAGTGAATTTAAGAGAGATAGTTCATTATTGGAAGAGCCATGGGGGATATGCTGGGAGTATGGCTGCTGTGTACTCGCAGAAATATCGTGCAAATTGCTCAGAGTTTGGAAGTCTCTCAGGGAGGGACCTAGAGTGCTCTAAAGAAAGCCTTTTTCCATGTTCAAGGACCCTGGTGGTTATGTACCAGTAGGCTTGCTCATCCTGCAGGAATTCCAGCTCCTGAAGAATCCTGTATGGCTTGGAGGTTTCATCGATCACAACAAACCGGCGTGACTGGGTTTTCATTTCTTTGCTTCTGTTTGAGGACTCATAGAGACAGATATAATACAATTTGTACAAGATGGAAATCACGGGCGTAATGCAGTCAATTATTGAGGCATGCGGGCTGTGCTTCTTCTGGGAGGTTGAGTATATCTGAATGACTTGCTTAAAGGTTTTAAGCCTAATGGCCTGGCAGAATTCTACTATTTCATCTATATAGAATATTTTGTCAACGTATATTAGCTCATTAATAAGAAGGCACACTTCATTTGTTATTGTGTGGGTGGATGTTCCATGAAGATACTCTGCAATGTGCGATAGAATATTTGTAGTTCTAAGGAAGCTTAGGGTATGCGGTGACTTAAATCTGACCGTAAGGGAGATTGTATTGATCAGATAAACAATCCGGACAGCCACTCCTGGCTGGTGGTTGCCTTGTGCAAGTTCTTTCAGGATCTCTGAGTGCACCAAGTACTTATACAAGGAGACAAGAATTGCAGAGTTATTGGGGATATATTCAATAACCCGGATCATCTCCCGAAGGACTTCAAGGCAGGCAAGCCTATTTATTGCATCACTCTCTACAAATATCACATCGAACAAAGGAAGGACTCTTTTTTCAATCTCCTTGTAGAAATAGGAATAGTGCCTTCCTGTTGCATTCATGTACGCTGAGTCTCTAAAGACATTTCCTGTGAAGGAGACAAAAAGATAAAGAAACTTTGAGAGATTCTGAAGATCTTTCTGTGCCTTCTTAAGCCTAGTGAAAAACTTCAGGATCAGTGAGATGCAGTTTCTATCTGACAAAAACTTAATCCACTGGATGAAGTTGTGCTCGCTCAAGGAGAAAAAGCAAGGAAACATCTCCACAATTCCATTGCAGTCTGAGCTCTTCAAAATCTCCTCAAAGTAGCAGAGACCGGTTTTCTTTGAAATTATCTCAAGAACGCATGCGGGTGCAGACTCCAGAAGAAGCTTCATTCCATCTGTATATATTTCATAGCACATGGAGACCACGCCATCAGAGACCTTCTTGGCATGGCCGTTCTTCCGGATGCTGCGCAGCCCAAAGATGTATTTCTCTGTGCACAGACTGTTTACCATGTGCTTCTGGAAGAGTGCGTTCTTTATAAAGTCAAGTGCCCCTAGCTTGGTGGTTTTTGGTCCCTCCGTGTACGCCTCAAGAAGCACATAGTCCACGATTGAGTCAAGCTGTGTTTGAATGAAATTATGAATATCCGCGGGTGAATCAGTCTCTTGGAGGATTTCAATGGTTCTTTCGATCCCAGCCATCCAAATAAAAATATGCATGGATGTTTATTTAAATAGAGTGGGCTGAAAGGATTTGCTTAAACAAAGCGTCAGCTCCCATTTTTGTTTCTTCCTCTGAGTAGCTTGTGCTGCAATATCTCTGTGCAATTCGCACAGCCACATCTGTGCGTATACGGGGACAAATCATCCGAAGGCACCCAATGATTGTGCGCTTGAAGTGAAGGGAATACCCACTATTCCCATAAAGAAGGTGCATGACTTCGTATGCCAGGTCGTCAACAAGAAGAATAGCGCATATTCCATCAATTGATTTTTTTGTTTCTATTGCCACATGGATCTTTAATAGCTCCAAGAAGTACTTCTTAATTAGGGATATTTTTTCAGTTCGAAGAACCCTCGGTAGTTGGTGCAAGGTGGCTTCTATTTTCTCTGAAGGTTCGTTCTCAAAATTACTGTCCTTCACAGTAAAATAGTACTCTGTTAGGGTGGTTATGCATCCCGGCATATCTACGTCTTCTTCTGGGCTTTCATCTTCTTCCTGTACAATCGGATTGGATGGAATATCGTGCGAGAAGTATGCAGACTCTGGTGAGTCATAAGAAAGTATTCCATCAGTCAAGAACTCGCTTAGAATTACAGCTCTATCCCGGAAAGAACTTCCTCCTTTACTGATCCGGTCAACCACCCCAGGAAAGTACTCAAGACAGTACTCTTCTTTTTTTTCAATCTCTGCTATCTTTATAACTGAAAGAATAAGCCACCTATCATACTCTTCAGAATATTCAAATTTAAAAGAAGAAGAAAGTGCATTTGCCAATAATCTGTGAAGATAAAGAAGATCTTCCCCTTGCACTTCCATCTTAACTGCTTCTATAATTAATCCAAGTGACTCTCTTTTTTTCTCTTCACTGTACAGAATATTCTCTTCTATAAGGGCAATACAAAGTGGATATTTTTTACTATTTTTAGCACCAGAAGGACATACAGAGGGCTCTATTCCTTGTGCACACTTATTATAAGAATATACACATGCATATTTCTCTAAATTTACATGTGGACAGAATATGCTTAGTCTTTTAGTCATTTCATCTGGGTTTTCAGCCTGCCCCTTTATAGTCTCTATTTGTGCTACTATGATATTTTGGCAGGCATTTGTCTCTAGTGTGTCTGGTAAATTCATTTCGCCTGCATATAATTAAAATTTATTTGTATTTATATGTGGGACCAGTCTCGGCTAATGGAAGATTCATACACGCCAGATGCAGCAGAAACCATCCAGATTTCGTCTTTGGCTCTTATTAAAATGCTTAAGCATGGAAGGGCTGGAGTGCCAATGGAGGTCATGGGGCTCATGCTGGGTGAATTTGTAGATGAGTATACTATCCGGGTGGCAGATGTATTTGCCATGCCGCAAAGTGGGACGGGTGTGAGTGTGGAGGCAGTTGACCCGGTTTTCCAGACAAAAATGATGGATATGCTGAAAATAACCGGAAGAGGAGAGAGTGTTGTGGGGTGGTACCACTCCCATCCAGGATTTGGGTGCTGGCTGTCGAGTGTGGACATAAACACGCAGTCTGCCTTTGAGCAGCTGTCAAAGAGGGCAGTGGCTGTGGTTATAGATCCAATACAGAGTGTCCGTGGGAAAGTGGTGATAGACGCATTTAGGCTTATTCCCATGCAGAAGTCCATAACAGGAGTAGAACCCAGGCAGGTTACCTCAAATATAGGATATCTGACGAAGCCAACTCTTGTGAGCATGATGCACGGACTGAACAGGCACTACTATTCAATCAACATACAGTACAAGAAGAATGAGCTTGAGGAGAAGATGCTCCTGAGTCTCCATAAGAAAACGTGGACAGACTGTTTGAAGATGGAGAACGTGGTGGAGTTTGAGAAGAAAGCAGAGAGAAGAAAGAAGGCGATTAAGGAGCTGGGGCACTCTCTGAAGAAGAGGGTTGAAGAGGAGAAGGCTGCAAAGGAGCAGAACGTGGAGATGGAGACAGTGGGGAAACTGGACATCAGAAGAAGAATCCTGCACGAGTCAGAGGCATTGATGAGCGAGAATACCATGCAGCAGTTAATTACGCATATTCACAATAGAATATTTTCGTAAATAAACCATCCTGTCTATCTGTGGCACTTTAGTATATAGTAGACTGCTTATGCAGACTATTCTTGTATTTTTAGTGATTTAATTATATTATTTCTACTTTCTTTATTTTCAGACGAAAAGAAAACCCATCAGATTATCTGGAATATTGAAGGGTTTTTCATAAATTTCAGATAGAGGCAAAATATATCTCAGAAAATGCAAAGTGCAGTAGGCATGTAAAGACAAAATAACACATCTTCTGGACATACTATGGCTGGTAGAATTTGGAGTAGGATATGTGATGATCGCCATACTTTATGGTGTTACAAATTTATGTAATATCTTGCAGGTGGTCTTTTTATGTATGGAGTATAAAGCATTAGTAAAACAATAGTAGTATTTTAGCACAAGCAGACATTTATTCCCGGATTTTGAAGCTAAAGCATATTTGCATGCCTCTGTTCTGCAGCTGCATTAGAATAGACTTGTCTACTCCTAAATACCAAGCATGCTAGCACATATTTTCCTAGAGGGTGGTGAAGAGTGTGCTTTAGCTTAAAAAGTAGTAAAATTATCACTCTTGCATGAGTGTGCTGCAGGCTTATTTAACTCTTGCACAAAATATCTCTGAATATTGTGCACCAAAATACTCTTAGATAGCTTACTTAGAGTCCATTCTGAAGTAAGCACATAAAAGAAAACGCAGTGCGCATAAAGCGCTTAAAGTCATTCTATCTCACAGGGGGCTTTAAAGTAATTACATCGCAGATATCTGCAGGTGGATTAGAGACACCAAGCGGTGTTATAATGATAACCTGTGTGTCAATCCGTCTGGCAGTCTCAAATATCAGATTTAGAGCAGCCTTTCTGTTCAGTGCATCCATGAACACGTCAAATTCATCCAGAATGCGCAGTGGAGAAGTGATCAGTGGCCAGAGCGAAAGAAGGAAACACAGCCCAGAGAAAGACCTTTCCCCGCCACTCAGCGAATTCTTGTCGCCTTTTGATGCCTCTGTGACTTTCACCCTTATGTCAAGCACTTCTTTTTGGTGATCAAACTCAAGAGAGCCCGAGTACTCTCGCATGCTCATTAGGTCAGAGAAGTTCCGTATGCTTGAGTTGGATATTTTGTACGTGAGGTCCTCTCTTTTGCGCACTCTCTCCAGTGTTCCCTTCTCTATTTCTTCTATTTCCTCCTGGTTCTCCTGAAGAAGCATATTTATTCTGTCTATCTCGCACTCTAGCTCCTTTTTCTTCTCCAGCAGCACCCTTCTTTCCTCCTCTTCATCCAGAATCGTGCTGTCCATGCCTTCAATCTGGCTCATTTCATGCAGAGCTGGCTGCGACGAGTATGCATACGACTTTGCTGTTAGGCTAATGATTTCACCCTCAATTTCATTTGGCTCCCTCTCCACATGCAGGATATGCTGCGAAGACAGATCCATTGCAGTGTCTCTCAGGCAGGCGCACTCCTTATGGAGCATTTCCAGGTGCGAGTTCATCTTATCTATTCTTCTCTGCAGGCTTGCCAGTAGTGCTTCATTTTCCTGCGATGCCTGGGTTATATTTTCGTGCTCCAGAGTGTACTGCTTTATTTCTTTTTTGTGCAGTGCCTCTTCTCTTTCCTGTGCACATTTATTCTCCTCAAGGATCCTTACTATTTCTGCCTGACTGGCAGCTATTTCATGAAGAACTTCTTTGTACGTCTCTGCTACAGACACTTTCTGTTTTTCAGCTGCGTCCATCATCTGAATAGAATTCTTGTACTCTATTTCCAGTACATCCGTCTGCATGGTTTCCCTTCTTTTTATCTCTTCTTCGAGTTCTGCTATTCTGTCCTGAATTAAAGCCTGTTTCTCATGGTGGCTGGCCAGTGCACTCTGTATCTCTCCTGAAGATGCAATGAGAGTGTTCTTTCTCTGAAACAGCTCCTTCTGCTGTTCTTTCATCTTTTCAATCTCATGAAGCAGCTCTGTCTCGCTCTCCTGTGAAACAAGAAGCTGTTTCTCGCGCACAGTACAGCGCATGTCGCTTAAGCTTGTCCCAATGTACTGGATTCTGTCTGGCGCTGGTGTCAGGAAAAATTCAAACCCGACTTTCTTCTGGAGAAGGGTGTATGCACTTTGCCTGTTGTCCAGAAGGCCTATTTTCTCAATACCCAGAAGAATAATCAGCTGCTCAACAACAAGCGGGTTGCTGTCCTGTATCTGCGCAAGAACTGTTGTAACAGGAGAGGAAGACACAGAGCTGGCCTGCTGCATGATGCTCTGTGAGACTTTGAGGGCCTTTTCCAGAATTCTGTCGTCTTTTCTTATAGCATGTGGGGTTGTAACATATATTTGGTATCTGTGCACTTTGTGCTTTGCAAAAATTCCCTCCAGCCGCGCCTTCACGTTCTTGCAGTGCAAGATAAACCCGAATATGCAGCTGCCCAGAGCAGACTCAGTGGCTCGGGACCACTTTTTATCCTTCACATGTATTTCCAGGCCAATGGGTCCTGTGACTTCTAGATTCTGTGCCTTTATTTCGGCAATGGCAGCTTCCATTGCAGGCCCGTAGAATTTAATTGGGCTCTGCTGCTTATACGACTGCAGAATAAGCTGTTTCTTCTGGCTGCTCTGCTCAAGAGACTCAATCTCTTTGTGCACCTTGGAGATAGTTAGTTCCGTTTGTGCTTTCTGCACTGCCAGCTGTGCCTGTTCCTTTTCATTCTGGTTTTTTTCGTTGTTCAGCTCCTTAAGGGCTGCTTCTAGACTCTCTTCACTCTTTTTCTGGTCCTCAGAGGTCTCTGCTGGTCTGCCTAGTATTTGCTCAATCCTGGATACTTTCTTTTTCATTTGTTCTATGTCGTATTCTGACTGCTCAAGTTCTTTTAATATTTCAACTTTTCTTCTTTCATTTTTCCCCAGAGTTTCCTTTATCTGGTCAAGCCTGTCCTGCCGCCTAACCTGGAGGGAGTTCTTTTTCTGCGCTAGCACAGAGAGTTTCCCTGTGATCTCCTCAAGTTTTGCAAGATTGTTCTTTTTCTCCTGCGACTTAGATGCGTATTCATTTAGCATATGCTCCCTCTCTCTTTCTGCTGCGATTCTTCGCTTTTCTTCCTGGTGTGCCCTTCCCCAAGCATATTCCACCTTTAATCTTCTAATTGACTCTTCTGCAGATATGATTGCATCTTTTATTTCCAGCCTGTTTGCCACTGCTTCTAGTGTCTTTTCTTTGTTCGCCTGCCTGGTAGTTGCAGCCTCCAACGACTTTTTTATTTCCTGCAGCAGGAGCTGGTCGTGGATCTGGTTGTTTTCAATGTTCTCAATGTCTGTGGCAGACTTAAAGAAGGAATAGATGCTTTTTAAGTTGTGCGCCTTCAAGATCTTCTTTGCTTGGTCCTGCGTCAGAAAGCACAGTGGATTTCTTAGGTTTATTCTTAATTGCTCTATCAGAGCATTCAAGTCATCCTGCGTCTTGCCAGATGCTTCTCCGTTTGTGGTTATTCGTATACGAGAACTCTCTGGGGAGAGTCTTTTCTCAATTACGATCACATCTGGCTGGAGGCTTTCTCCTTTTACTTTTAGCTCTACTCTTATCACAGAGTAGTCTTCTCCTGTTTTGATGTACTGCTTATAAGAATGCCCCCGCATGGCTGTTGCGCGAACGCCAAACAGCACCCCCAGTGCAATCATAATGGCAGATTTACCACTTCCATTGTTCCCCACCAAGCATGTTACTTTTTTAGTAAATGCCACATACAAATTATCATGGCACATAAAATTCACGAGCTGAATATTCTGCAGAAAGCATCCAGTTTCATTTCGCATAAAAAAATATTCTGTCCTGCATAAATAGACATCTCCTGTAAAAGTGCTACAGCCAAAAATTATGCAAAAAAGTGCACTGTAACAGTCATAATTATCCAAGGAATTTCTGTGAAAAGGACTTTATAGAAGATAAATGCCTTCAAAAACATAGATATAATAGAGCCTTTCTGAAGACTAATTGTACATGGAATATTTTAGCTTGAATTTATCCGAAATATCCTCTAGCAAAGAGTTCTTCT
This sequence comes from Nematocida ausubeli, assembly GCF_000738915.1. Lineage (NCBI taxonomy): Eukaryota > Fungi > Microsporidia > Nematocida > Nematocida ausubeli. The sequence goes on from NW_026515636.1 coordinate 669,882, forward strand.
ATGGTAGTAATAAAATCGGGAAAAACTATTTTTGCATGGACATATGCGAGAATAATGAGGTAATTGAGTTATCACAGTACTACCACAATGACAAGGTCATTGCCCTATCAGAATACGGGAAGATCCTTTTTACTGCCACCAAGCACCACCTGTACGCATGGGATGACAAAGAAATTTCACTTCTTGCAGTATTCAGAGTGCCAACAGCAGAGAACTCAAGTGAAAAGTATCAGCTAGAGGGTCTTCTTGCAAACAAAAATGACCACAGACATGATTTGGATAGATTTAAATTATTCATGCTAGAAGAAGAAAGACCTCCTCTCTACATATTCCTGCCTAAGGGATACTACATAATCAACAGACTCACTATAAGTGTTCACTTGCAAAAAAGATTCATTCCATACTGCCACACAAAAAATGGTTCATTCGCAGTAGAGGAGGATAATACACTCTATTTCTATGGAAAGAAGAAAATTCCACTTTTAAAGCTGCCAGCAGATGATATATGCACAAAACTCAAGTGCATAGGAGAAGAGCTGTATGCAGCCACAGAAAAAGGACATATTCTAAAAATAAGCATACACAGTGCAGAAGACAAAGCAGTTGAAATTCCCATGTGTGCCCCCTGCACAAATAAAGTCATTTTTAATCTGGAGGACCACATAGTCACTAGTACACTTGCATTTGCAGGCGCAGAGTGCCCAATCCTTGACTTCCATCTTCACCCAATTATCATCGCATATTTTGGCAGAAGGCTGTACAGTCCTTTAATCGAGTGCAAGGAAAAAGAGCAAATCTTGAATTTTTATTGCATGCATTCTCTATTTATTGTTTTCACACCCGCGGGAGTTTTATTACTGAACGAATCCCTTCACCGTCTTAATAGAAGCAGAGTTCATGGAGAAGCTATTTCGCATATGGATAGGATATTCATATCCCAGGAGGTTGGGACACTTAATGAGATACGTATCTCTTCACTTTGACTCGTCCGTGTCAATTAGCATGACCAGCCCGGAGAGTGCTTCGATTTCTTCTTCTGAATAATTTATTACAAGGCAGTCCTCAAACATTGCTTCTTTTCTTTCGCCCCCATTCGTATTAATCTCATTGTATGCTACATCATAACCTTCCCCAGCACCATCCAGTAGCATTCTTGGGACAGCTTGCCTCTGCCGGTGCTTTATTTCTTTGCTCATGAACTTAACTGGTCTGTGCTTCTTGTGTATCTTCAAGTACAGCCCGCATGCATTGCACAGGTAGTTACCCGTCTCGCTCCTTCTCCACAGTGGAGTTATGTTTGTCTTGCAATTTTCACATGTTATGTCATCACCTTTCTTATACTTTATCATCTTCTGCTGATTGTAATGTGATCAATTGTTTTCGATTTAATCAAGAAATTTAAATTTTATACTTTTCACTGGTTGATCAATTATGTGAAAGATAGTTCGTGGTTGCAGACTGGGCATCTGCAGCTTCTACTTAGAAGCCATGGATCAATGCAATTGCAGTGGTAGTAGTGGGAGCACTGGAGTGTACGAATGAATTCTGAGTCCATAAATTTTTCGAAGCAAATAGGACACTCTTCGTACTTTCGATCAGACGCATTGATGTTTTCGTACTTCTGTAAGAGCACAGTTGATAGGTCCTTTGGGCGCACTAGTTTAATCTGTGGCTCATCCAGTCTTTCAAATAGGCTAGGGAACACGAATATCATTAGAATCAGAAAGAGAATGTAAAGTATTTGGACAATTGGCAGGGACCCTCTTACTCTATTGGTTATTTTTACTGTGGGGAAATTTGCACTTTTTTTGTACATAGAGACAAGTCTATCGTATGTTGATGGGTCAATTGGAATCACATGGAATAGATCGGTGGAAGTGTATTCCATATTGGTTCTATCAAGGATGAGCATCCCAGAAGCACCCATTTCCTTGAGGTTGCTGTATTTGGAGAGCGTAGAACACCCGCCTCCTTTTTTTACCATTCCCAGCCACTTTCTGTCGATCTTCATGGGGACAATTTGGCAGGCATTCTTGCTGTCCTCAAGGACTGTAAGAGGCACCACTGCGTACTCTTCTGTGCTTGGTGTGATTACGACAGAGGAGAAAGAGAGTTCTGTGCAGACTGCAAGAATAAAGAAGAATCTACGCTTTATATCCATTAATAATTATGAGGAGGATGGTTTTATAGATGTATTTGTTATTCTGTCTGTCCATGGATACAGTATGTTTCAGTTCCATTTTGTCTGAGTTTTGTTTATTCGATTTTCAGGAAACCTAAGCATCCCTAAGGCACCCATGCAGACTGAAACAGAAGATTTAATGCGAGAATGCGAGAATACGAGAATACGCAGTGCATGAAGATGCATTATTTCATTCTTATTATTCCATGGGAAATATTGGCTGTAAGATATTCATCACATGAGAAAGACCATTCGATCAATATTTCCGTATAGAATGATGTTTCATTTTGTATGCACTAAGACACTCATACATGGAATTTAGTTCAGTATTTGTGCTATGACTAAATTATTCACAAAGAAATAGCAGACCCAGAATTAGCTTAAATTTACACAGTATTCATATTCTATTAGTGATTCCCCCTTATATGCACTCTAGTGCATCCTTCATATACGCCTTAAATAACTTAAGTCAGTCAATGTTCTCCAAGGATATACTTACTGGGAGAAGTCAATTAATTGCACTATTTCAGTTGAAATATTCATTTATCTTGCAAGGGTGCATCAGAATATGCTTAGACCCACTGCACAGTGCCCCTTTATTCTCATATTATTTTTGCAGTCTGATTACTCCATACTATAATTTCACTCTATGCAGTAGAGAACACTCTGCACTAAATCTAGCCCACATACTACTGCAGAAATATCAGAAATATCACTCCCTAAGAATCTTCACTTTTCAACTATGCCATTGAATATGCACTCCTTCTTGTGTACCCCCTGTGATACTCTTCTGCTGCATGAAAGTTCTTTCCTGCATAAAACAAGATGGAATTCTTTAAGAAGAATATTCACCAAAGCATAAAGAATATAATTCAGTATAAAGGGAGATTACACACAATATCAATAGAATAAATATCCTACATCGTATATAACACAAATTGGATAGAACTTTTTTCATGAAGGAAAGACTCTTTCTCTCATAAAGAACTTAACCAGAATCCCATAAGAATCACCAGAAAGAACAGAAATATGCTAATATTAGTGGTATATGAGCCTACAATGAATATATTCCCGTTAGACTTACAGATACACTAGATTATCAAGATATAGTAATACTGATGAATACAACTGAAAAATACCCTTCTCACAAACGGACTAATAACTCATTCTTAGCCTGTCTCTGATCAATTACTATTTCCCTAATAATACTCCTGTCTCACAGTACGGTACTAAATATATAATTTACTCTTTATTTCCTTTACTTAATTTACTATTTGCCATTTAATATTTTCATTTGCAAGTCATCGCACTCTTTCACTAGCTTCTCATTCTCCTGGGCTAGATCTATCACAGCCTCCTTGAGTTCCTTCACTTCCATGTTCTCCTTGCCTTGCAGTATCTCCAGGCACAAGGATATGTCGTACTTTAGGTTATAGTCCATGGTCTGCGCATTCATCATGGAGAGATACTCTAAGACACCCTTTCTTTCATCTTTCTTTTGTGTCTTTTCTGTGGTGCATTCCAGTCTATCTTCATTCGTCTTCTCCTCAAAGGGAATTCTGGCCATCCTTTGCAAAAATACTTTGGTACTTATATAGTGAAAAGGCGGGCTATGGCCCGGGTATTTTATTGCAAGTGCCTGCCAAGCACAGAGGACATGAAAATATGTGTGCGCGCTAATGGTATAATGGTAGAACGCAACCCTTCCAAGGTTAAGACCCGGGTTCGATTCCCGGTTAGCGCACTTTTTGTCCTTTTGTCCGTTAAAAATTAAACAAAAAGAAGACCTCTACAGCCATGCACTCACTCCGAATATAATCCGAATTTATTCAGTTCTGGTCCAGATGCTCCTCTTCCTTCTGTCTTTCTCTTGGGGGCGCGTATAAAATGTAGTCACCCAGGTCAATTGCCTGCTGCACAGTCATATTGAACGGGTACAGGACTGTATCTAGCTTCTCTGCTGGGTATAATCTGGCTCTTGCATACTTTGTGCCTTTGTAAAGGGAATTTCTTCTCTCCCAGATGTATTCTACGTATGCATGGTGGTGCCAGAATATTGGATCATTTGTGCTTTGCATGTACGCCATGTCTCCGTATTTTCCCCCAATGTTTAGGTGCACGAGTGCATGGGGAATCAGCTCCAGCTCGATTGTGAAGTCATAGAAGGAGTTTTTCTTGTTGATCACTGTGCTTATCTCTACCGCATCATAGAACGGGTCTATTTTGGTGCTTTGTGTGCGCTGCAGGCAGTGGGTTGTTGGTTCATGGACAAGAAAGCACCGGGTGATGCCCCAGTAGAATTCCTTCAGCATGGGGGAGTCACTTGGTCTCTCTGCATCAATGGTCCAGTCCCAGTACGGGACAGTCATATCCGGGTTGTCACTGAGTGTCTGCAGAAGATATTCAAAGTATAGAAGGAAAAGTCTGTGCCATGGAAGGAATTCAAGTGAATTATGCGCGTAGTCCTTTACTGTGTAGTGCACTCGTGCTAGTGGCTCAAGATAACCATGTGCCCTCAGTAGATTAATTGCTTCTTTATATTCCTTCCATTCTGTTTTTGTCATATCCCGAAACTCTTTCCTTATTCTTGGTTTTCGGATTTGAGGAATATACAGGTGTGCTTCATTTATGGTTAGCAAGGGATTCCTTGGTCCTTCGTATATCTCGTCTTCCTCCTCCAGGAATGGGCTTGCGAATGGATTTGGGTTGAAGGGAATTGATGTGTGAATCAAGGCGTGCACTGCTGCCAGTCCAAGGATCAGTACATTTTTCATGCAGGGCTTAATTTTTTCTACTAAGAAATATCAGACCACAGAAGACAAAAATAACCAAAATAGATAAATCCTGGTCTATCATGCGTAATATGCAGTGTGCACAAAAGAGAAAGTGTTTTAGTCAGGAGATATCCGTATATAGCCAGATCTAAATAGTTTTCAAGTGAGTTTTGTTTCTGTTATATGATAGAATATATTTGGGTTGTACAACTCTTTCGGGTTATATTGGGTGCACTTATTATTCTTGTTGGATATTGTAGTAAATATCTCATTATTAATTTGAGACTCCAAGAATTTTCAACTCTCACTCTCCAAAATATTCTTTATATACAAGAAGACTACTAATTCTAAAAGGATATTAATAGAAGCAGTATATGACAACAGTAAGAAATATATTTAATAAAAGTACAAAGAGTCACAGGCACCAAAGACACTTACAAAAAGTGATAAAAATAGAACATTCTTGACAACTACCCCTATCAGAGTCTAAAATACTACTATCTTCTGACTGAAATATTACTTCTTTTTATGTACATCAATTAGCATGTGCTTCTTCTATTAATATTTTCATTCAATCTAGTAGGGTAGTAGTCTGGTGTATGAAAATATTTCAGAAATTAAATTTATTATTGACAGACTCTTGTAGTCTCAGAATAATAATGAGAGATTTTACTAAAATATTCTTCTGTAGAGTAGAGAAGACACAGAATAATTCAGATATTCAGATATTCAGATTATTCAGATTATACTAGTCAAAATATACAATATATTTTATTAAGAAGGAGTATTATTACTGTTTCTTGTTAATATATTTATTACTGCTTTCATGTACTGTTTACTGTTAATACATTTATTACTGGTTATATTCTGGTTTTTAGTGAAAATATATCTATTGAATTATTCTTGCATAACTAATAATTAAATTCTTGTCTCTAGGGAAATTTCAGAGAATTCTTTGCATAGTGTAGAGGTAAATTCTTACAAAATCAAAATAGAAAAAATACCAACTACTATGCCTGTGATACACGAAATACTCATTATTTATATCGGGTTATATCTTCGCTCAAACGTATTAAAGCAATAAACTCCTACCCCAGGTTAATTCGTGTTTATATCTGGTTTATTCGGTTTATTCTGTTCTATTAATATATATTTCACTCCCTAGTCTATTTCCCATCTGTACTAGACTAGCAGACAGAGGCATAGAAGTATTATGACTCCTTTTAAGAGATAAAGTTTGATCGATTATCTTATCCAATAGATATGACTTTCATTAAAAATACATCTGTACTACGTACGTTGTCTATCCCTTTATGCTTTTCAGGGGCTTAGTGGCCCTGTAGACCATTCTCTTAAAATCTGTTTCATTCTCTTCTATGGGTACAAATGATCCTTTGTATGCATATTTCTTCATGGCTGCTGTGACAAGCATTCTCTCCATGTTTATTGTATAGAAGCCAACTGCCACTCGCCTTTTTATCTTGAACTTCTGGAATATCTGCAGAATCTCCTCTTCATTCATTCTGTCTGCACTGTACACGACTAGAATATTCTTCTTAGAGCACAGTCTCAGAAGATTTCTTACATTATATATCCACATTCTTTTAGTCGCTGGGTTAATGTACCCATCCATGTCTATGGTGAAGTATATCCCAGCATGCGCTGCACTGGATATAGATCCCTTTGTGTACGCTCTTTCTCCTGTCATGTCCAGCTGCACTGAATGAATCTGCCACTGTGCACACCTCAAGAGATCATCACTTGTCTGCACGAATATCTCGCATATGTCAAACTTGCAGGATATGCTGTATACACCTCTTGGTTTTACATTTGGTCCCATCCCATCCAGGATTACTTTTGTAATTCCTGCAGTTCTCTCAGGTCCATCTGCTTTATCTAGCAGATGTCTCCTGTAAGAATGTACAACAGGAAGGCCTTTGTACAAGGATAGTGAACTATTTCTACTAGAATCCATTTTAATTATTTTCGGATGCAAAATATTTATAATTCTTCTGTTTTTTCAAATTATGTCAGCAACCTGCACACGTGCACTCTATGTCTCCAGGGACTTATTTGAGATAAAGAATAAAGACAATTTGAAAACAGTTCTGACAAGGGGAACAGATGAGAATAAAATAAGTGTCTTATGGCAGATAATTAAGGAGACAGCCATGGGCATAAACCATGAGAATCTGCTCCTGGCTCTAACCATGGCAATTCCAAACACAAAAAACAAAAGGTTAATTACGATGTTCTATCTGTACTTGGAAAGTGTGAAGATTGAGGATGCAGATGGAAATATAAGGGATGAGATACTGATGATATGCAATATGATACGGGGTCATTTGGCTCACCCGAATGAGCATGTCAGGGCCCGGGCAATCCGGACAGTTGGGAAGTTCAGGAGTGCTGCTATTTTTGACGTCCTGAAGAGTCCTTTCATTGAGAACATAAGCTACTCTAATCCAATTGTAAGGAGTGCTGTGTATGTGGCACTAAGGGGACTTCTGGAGAGTAAGGAACTGTCTGGGATATTTGCAGATGCAGTTCCCTTGTTGATTGAGCAGGTTCTGAAGGAAAGAGACTCAGTTTGTCTCTCAGAGGGATACAAAACCATAGAAAGCATTGATGCAGAGGCAGCACACAGCATATACAAGAAGCTTAAAGAGACAGCACATGAAGGCCTGCAGGAATGCTTCCTGGCAACAGCAGAGAGAGAAGATAATTTGCAGCAGATTCATGAGATATTCCAGAGTGCATCCACGCGCCTGATTGAGGTCCAGGCAGCTGTGACTCTTGTTAGAGTGGGAGATGCAGAGATGGTGAAGGAAGGCGTTGAGAAACTCCTGGATATGTCAAATGAGTACTTGGATGTGGAGTCAAAGAGTAAAATCATTGCTGCATGCCGCAGGGCCCTGAAAAGAGGCCAGTTTACATTCGAGAATATGGGCATGAAGATAGTCCGTATGATCACACCTGCAGTGGCTAAGATTAAGATAGAGTTAGCCCGGGATATATTCCAGTTCACTCTTGATGTCCTGGCAATTGCAGAGGCAAAGGATCTGTTTGCCTTTTTGTACCACGGACTCCTGGACCTCCCAGAGAAAGACCTTAAAGAAGCATCCACAGGACAAGACAGAGTCTTCTACATGGAAGCACTTGGTGAGCTGGCTAGAAGGTACAAGATATGCACACCAGAGCTTATAACCTTGGTTACATCAATGCTTTCAGCAGGCATCCCTGAACTGGCCCTGGAGGCAGCAAATTTCATTGACTCTCTTGTCTCTGTCACAGGTGCAGAGAAAGAACTCGCTATTTCAGCAGTGATTGGGTCACTGTCCACAATAAAGTACGGAAAGATCCTTAGAAGAGCATTCTCCTTGATATCTGCACATGCAGATGGAGAGAAAGCACATGCTGCTGTGTGCATGGTCCTGCAGTCACTTTCCTCAGATGAGGCAGGCCTTCTTCCGCAGCTGAAAGATGCACAGAAGGGAAATCCCTCAAAGATCTTCCCGGGTGTGCCCATAGCCGCCTTCCTCCTGGACATGGCACAGAAGGCACAGGACCTGCCGCACAGCAAGCAGCAGGAAATGATTGCAGACATTATGGCGGCTGCCCTAAAGACATACGCAATAGGCCACAAGACAGAGAGCATTGACGAGTCCTCAAAGGTCGCTCTTCTTCGCCTTGCAAGCCTCCTTGAGAATGGAGGGGGCGTGCTTGCAAAGACAAAAGTGCAGAAGCAGGCAGGATCTGGGCACTTGCCAGGCAGAGTCTCTGAAGGGAATGTGTCTGGCAGTGCATGTGTACAAGATGTCTATAGCAGGCCTGTGTTTTCACTGATCTCAGAGCACTCGCCCGTCTGCAAGACAAGCGATGTGCGCAGATTCACGGAGGAAGTCACACCGCTCTCTCTGAGTAAGCTGAAGAACGTCTTCCAACTGACATCTGCAATTGACCCGCTGTACTGCGAGTGCAAGATAAATACATCTCGCACAGAAATCACCCTGGACATTCTTCTTGTGAACCAAACTGACATGCTCCTGGAGTCCGTTGAGTTTGACATAGTCTCCAGCCAAAACATTAAAATGGCAAGTGACATCCGCCTGGAGAAGCTTAGGCCGCACATGGTGTGCACCTTGGAGGCCACTTTGATCATGGAGGAGTCTGATACTGGATACATTGGGGGAGTGATTACTGCAGGAAAAGTCGGAAGAGAGAACTACTTCATGCAGAATCTGCAGGAGATTCGCTTCAATCTGTCTGATATGCTGGAGAAGAAGAGAATAGACGCAGACGCATTCCGGGAGAGGTGGCCAGCACTTGTCTGGGAGAATCTGTACAAGATCACTCTGAGCACAGACAGACTGACCCCAGCACACGTAGTTAAAACAGTCACAAAGGCCATTAGAGGAACAGTCATTGAGGCAAAAATGCACGAAGGAGGGACACTCCCAGGAGAAAGTTCACCAGATATTCTAGTGCAGAATATATACACAAGAACTGCACAGGGTACAGGAATATACCTTAATGCAGCAGTCACCTCAGCAGACGAGAAAATAACTGCCACCTTTAGAATAAGAGGCAGCAATGCACGCGTGGTGAAGTCTCTTTGCCAGTTGGTCTCTAAGGAAGTAAAAGCCCTTGCGGAGTAGACTGCCAGTGCAGACTATTTGTATCTTGATGGAGTATACGGGAGTGCTGAATAAATTAACGTAAATATAATTTTTAAATTTTTTACGCCCTTGTAATGACAAGTACAGTCGCATCTTCAAAGCTGAAGCTGAAATTTAATGGGCACACAGAAAGAGTGACAGATTTAAAAATACAGGAGGAGAATGGAAAGAAGGTTCTATACACAGCCTCAAGAGACAAGAGCATAAAGGGATGGGAATTTGTAGCAGACACAACAGGAGAAGTATTCGCAAAGCTCTCAAAGGTGTTCAATGGGCACGGTGGATTTGTAAACTCCATCTCTCTGGCAAAATCCGGAAAGTACCTCATCTCAGTGAGCGCAGACAGCACAATCCGATCATGGCCTATTTCCAGCGAAGAGACCAAGAAGCACGCAAAGCACAGCGAGAAGGCATACTGCGTACTGGCCCACTCCACTGGAGCAGACGAGTCTGCAGAGGAGTACATTTTCACAGGAGGAGTGACCCCAGTATTAAACATCTGGAATGCATCCCTTGAGCTGAAGAAGAAGCTGAAGAGAGAGGACGACGAGACTGCCTCCATCACTGTTATTAAGGCCATCCCAAAGAAGCCAGAGCTAGTGATATGCGCATACACAGATGGAGCTATTGTCATCTGGAACATAGAAACAGGAACAGTTGAGAGCGCAATGAAGGGACACTCCTGCATCATTGACTCTCTGGTTGTCAGCCCAGATGGCTCTCTGTGCGCCACTGCTGGAAGAGACAAGACTGTCCTTCTGTGGGATCTCAAGGAAAATGGATCTAACAGATGCGAGATCTCAGTGGGAGACGCAGTTAACTGCCTGGAGTTTGCACTCTCTGCATACTGGCTGGCTGCAGGAACTGAAACATCAATTATAATATGGGACATTCTCGCACGGGATGTGGTAGTTGAAATTCCACACCCAGAGGACTGTAAAGGATCATGCACTGCAATTGCATGGCTCGATGGTTTCACTTTGGTGGCTGGATACTCAGACGGATCAGTCAGAAAGTACACTATTGCTATTGAATAGTAAGTTGGTTAAGCAGCAGATGAATAAATGGGATTCATAGGTTTATCTTTTACAGCATCTTCAGGCGCACTGCAGCCAGTCTTCAAATAAATCTGGATATTTATAGCTGCAGAATATCCCAAGACCAGGTATATCTACAGTGCACCAGGCCACATGGATACTTCCATGGGAAATTAGTCTTAGTCTGCACTGTTGTACTGTCTTGGTATATTGCGTATTTAATTATCTTTCTTTTTTTGCTGCATGTTTGCGTGTTTTCTTAAGTGCGCTTTGAGAGCCGTAATGTGCATTGTGGGAGGACGTCTTCTGTGGAGTGTGGCTGCAGAATTATCTGGAAGCTTCATGAGAAGACTGCACAATAGGTCTTTGCTTAAGGTACTTTCTGGGAAGTGGGCCATCATCACAGGGTGCACTGATGGAATTGGCTTGGGAATAGCCAGAGAACTGGCTAACAACGGGATTAATCTGATCCTAATCAGCAGATCACAAGATAAACTGAATGCTGTGATGGAGGAGCTCTCTAAGAAGGTGAAAACAGAAAGTGTCAAACTCGATTTTGAGCAGGAAATTGACTTTGCAAAATCACTCTCTCAAGTAAAGGCACATACCCCGCATATTCTCATAAATAACGTGGGAGTGAATGAATCTGGACCTACTTCCTTTGTAGAGCACACAGAAGAAAGCATTAGAAGAATTCTCCAGGTCAATGTCACGAACACATTAAAACTTACGCAGGAGTACATCTCATGGGATAAAGCACCAAGCGAAAAAAAGTACATTCTTTCAACTGGCTCAATGCTAGGACTAATCCCAAGCCCATTCCAGCAAGTATACGCAGGAACAAAGGCCTTTTTACAGCTGTGGTCTGAGTCCATATCAACTGAGCTGCCTGGGTACCACACTGAAGTCTTTATGACAGGCCTTGTGTGCTCAAAGCTCTCAGGAGCAAAAAAGCCTAGTGTTTTTGTTCCTGCAGCAGACACTTACGGCAGGTGCTGTGTGCAGTCATTTGGGACATGCACTGTAACATATCCTTATTTCCCACATGCCCTTCTTAATATACTCGTGAATATGCTTCCTCGGCAGGCAGTGTGCTTTGCCATGGACAGATTTGGAAGGCACATACGAAAGATCAAGCAAAAGGCAGCAAAGAAGAAAGTATAAAGAATAATCTATACAAATAAACTATTTTCATGTGAGTTCATACTGCAGACTTATTGTCTATACTGCAGTCACATAGTGACTTGTATCTCTGTAATTTAGGATATTTTGACTACACCAGAATATGTGCTTATGTGTAGGTTCTTCTCTTCTTATGTGTCTTGGTCTATTCTAGCCGTATAGTGTGCATCTTAATAATTGGTGAGTAATTGGCTAATATTTAGTCTGGCATAGCATAGTATCGATACCGAGTCTGCATTATGACAGATTTATGTTTAAATAATTTCTCTTCACTAAAAGATAAACTGTAATAAATTGGGAATAAAAATGAAGAAGATTTATTTTTTCTTGGATTATTTGGGGTATGGTAAATAAAACACATATTCTTTTAATTGTGAATTTCATTGGTTTAGATCATGCTTACAGTAAGCCCTTTTGTCTATTTTTGCTACATCAGGATATTTTAAAGAATCATTAGATCTATTATATACATATACTGGAAATACAACAAATGGAAATTTTAAGTGACTAAAATAAGTATATTAGACAATATAACTTATGACATATAGGTATTACAGCACAGAAATCAACTCTCTAGCAGCACACATCATAGCACGGTTATTTATAGATTTTTTAAATGTATTTCTAGTTGATTGATTTTCGCAATATCTATTCATAGTGATTTCGAATATATTATTCAGATTCTGCGAATATAACCAGAGATTATTAATTTTCTGTCTTGTATGCGATATTATGACTATTTTTGTGGGTAGTTGATTCTTCAGTATGCACAGTTGGGAGTATTAATTTTCTTTCTCTTTTAAAATTAAAATGTCAAAGTTCTTCGCCGGACTGGAGGATGCCCCACAAAAGAAAGTAAATTCAGCAATGGCTGCACAAATGAACTTTTCTGAAGAAAGCGACGATGACAAGCCAGTTATCTCAAATAAAGAAAAGAAAGATGAAGAAATATTAAAGATATGCGAAGAAACAACCTTTAAGAAGCCAAAGGACATAGACCAGTTCTTTAAGAAACTGACAAAGTACACAGCACACTTCACAAAGCAAGGACTTCCTACTGTGCTAGTAGAGTTTTTGATCGAGGTAGAGAAGAATAAGTCAACACCAGCAATTTTCAAGTCAAAAAAGGCCAAGTTCTTAGAGAAATACAATGAAGTAGAGGTTATTCTGAGTACAGTTGAAGAGAAGAAAAAGAAAAGAAATTATCTTGAGGAAATAAGCAAAACATATCTCATTGATAACCTAAATAAGAGAAAAGAGGCACTTTTAGAGATAGAAAAGATACCAGATCTATCAGAAGTAGAGATGCACAGAATCAATTTGTATCTGATAAGCTGCATGATGGAAGAGAGTATGGAGGAGAACTATGCAGAAATAATGAGCAGGTTTAAAAATGAGAAGGATTTCATGCAGGCAGATGAAGAAAAGGAGCTTCTGAAAACAAGAGTAGGAAAGTACATGCAGAGATTACTAAAGTACATTCAAGAAGAAGATGCCCGCAGGCTTAACTGGGAGAGTACATATAATGATATGGTAGAAATATCAGAAGGACTAAGAAGCATAACAACCACCCCCATGGAGAGCATCCTTGAAATAGATTATTTCCTGAGGTGTGATGTGAATACTTCTAGGCCACATCTTTCTGATGAATTTAGAAGCAAGCCCATTACAGAGCATGAGATCAGTATCTTTAAGGCTGTTGAAGAGATGCGAGAATTGCCATTGGTGCAGGCAATTGCACTATACAGAAAACTTGCAGAAGACTTAAAGAGTGAAAATACGTGTCTTCTTAAATGCGCAGAGGAACTGGGTCACAGGGCATTCATGGAGAAAGATTTCCCAAATGCAATGGATCTCCTTGAGCATGCATACAATAACAAGACCCTTTGGAGCAGCGAGAAAACAGAAACAATGCTTTCTGTGCTCTGCCTGTGCTTTGAGGACAAGATGCGGGATAGAGAGTTCTTTACTGTTTTCAAGAAGAATCTTCTGGTAGTTGGAGACAACCTGCTTCTTCTTAGGTCAGTAAGCGTAAAGATGGAAGTAGCAAGGGCATTTATCCTTTTGCGCCTAGGCAAGCACCAGGAGGCGCACAAAATTATTGCAGAATTGCTTCCTGGATTCCAGTGTGAATCTCTTTTGCGCGCACGTGCAATAGAACTACTACTCACTCCACAATAAATAAAGGATTATGCGTACTTTTAGTGCCTTGCAGTACATGCATTCTTCCATGCAAAGTGTTTAACTTTATCGATAAAGATCTACTAAACAGACAGTGCAAATTCACATCGAAAATTCCTTTGACTGCAGGTAAACAAAAGGTTCTTGCAGTAGGACAGATTATTCAATGAATTTCTGGATACTACAGCAGAAGCAGCTGTTTTGCAAGTAAAATTCTTAATGAAAAATAAATGAGTTTCTGGATGAAGTAGCAGTGACTAAGTTGCATCTCATAATAGTACAAACAGTGCACTTTATAAGTTGCAAATAAATGGGAAATTATTCTGATTCTTTTTAACGGAATAAATGCTTTCAAATATACTATAGACTAACCTCAATATTCTTATTTTTCATGCAAGGCATAGTCTGAATTTATAGTAATTCTGTAATATGCACTGTAAAACTCCTTCTCTTTGGATTTTGTCTATAGACCAAGATACTTCTGTTATTTTCTGCATGAATTCTTTGTTCTTTGTGAGTGGGTGCAATTGGCACTTGTGCAAGTGCTTCAGTGTATCTCTGATTACTTTAAATGCTGCAAATTATTTTTGTTATATGTTTACTTTTATAGCAATTGGTCTGCTCATTCCGCTGTGTGTTGCCTTCTATATTAGAAGAACAAGGAAGGAGATGAAGATTGAGATGCTGTCGTATGACAACAAATATTTGAAGGAGTATTTGGACCTGCCTAGTGAGAGCACACAGCTTGATCAGTACAAAGTCTTAGCAAAGGCCAGCATATATCTAATAGAGAAGGAAAGCGAGATTGAAGACGAGTCTAAAATGATCTACTCACTCTTCTACTCGCGTATGATAAGCAGCACTCTATGGAACCATCTGAAGAAAATCAAGGAGGAGCTAAATCTGGATAAAATCACAGTAGAAGCAGAACTAGGGCGATTTTCAAAGATTGACAAGAGCAGTGCGGATATTATCACAGCAGAGAAATACAAAAAGTCAGTTGTAGATGCCCCATGCAAGGAAAAAATGACAGGATATATCTCAGAGTCAGCTAGGGATAAGTTGTACTTAAGGCTCAAGGAAAAAGAGTCTCTTTAAATAAACCTAAATGATACTAATAATGTGCTTACTAAATGAAATATTCAGGTTATTCAGGTTATACTAGGTAGCATATCACTTATGACTAAGTTTTCTCTTTACTCTGTGGGATCCAGAGTGTTTTTGCAAATTGTGTATTTTCTATTGCACTAAAGACAACTAAGAGTTAATTTCTAGCAGAAAGACACAAAATGTAACCAGATATAACCCGAATAACCAGAATAACTTAAATAAAGAGACTAAGCTTGAATATATTCTACTTGGGTTAATTTGGGTTAGTTCTGGTTAGTTCTGGTTCAAACATATTAAAGCAATAAACTCCTACTCCTGTCAGTCGGATGTCAACTTTAAGGATTTTTCGAGAATTGGGGGCCTTCTTCGTATATGTCTACGTCCCAAGTTAGTCAGTGGGCAAATACGGTTCAGGCGGTATTAAATTTAGAATTGTCTCAATATTCAAACTAAGTGCTTTCACTGTTATATTTTAAGAGCTAGTCTATTGTCTGAAGAATAATTTGAATTTCCAACTGTGAGTGTTATATCTGGTTCGTGTTATATCTGGTTATATCTGGTTATATCACAGGGATATTGATTATTTATGGCGTACATACTATTATATACGGGCTCTTATGCACTTGTCTACATAAATGCATTTTGGTTATAGAAATATCTTGTGTATCTTTGAACTATTTTGTTCATGTGCACTAATTATGTGCCCTGCTGTATATTGGCATCCTAAGTTTAGAAGATTTCCAGTGCTTTGTCCTTCTATAAATATTTTCTCTTTTCTGTTTTTGCATGGCCATTCTTAATATGAAGATACTCTCGTTTAAAACCTACAGAAAAGTAGAAAGCATTCCTTTTTCGCCGTTTACATGTATTGTGGGACCAAATGGCGTAGGAAAGAGTAATTTGGTTGATGCACTATTATTTGTGCTGGGTGCAAGTCCGCATGAAATTCGAGGAAGTCTCCCTGCCAGAGACTGTCCGCCCCCAACACAGATTGAAATTTCCTTCCGGAATAGAAATGGAGCCATTATCATTCTAAAGAGAGAGCTTGTTAATGAGATATCTGCCTTTTACATAGACGGCATGAAGGTGTCTTTTTCTGAGTATGCAGCGTACCTGGAAAGCCATAATATTTCAACAACACACAGGAACTTTCTTATCTCGCAGAATGAAGCACTGATAAAATCTCCAAAGGAACTATCTAGATTCATTGATGCAATATCAGGCTCATCTGCCTATAAAGAGATCTACAAAGAACTGAAGGACCAGAAGGATCTCCTTACAAAGGAATATAGGGAGGTTTTAGAGAGAAAAAGGGCTGCAGAAATATCTGTTAAGGCGTATGAAGAAGTGGTAGATATGCAAAACAGACACCGTACACTCATTGCAAGAAGAAGGACTTTGGCGAGTTCAAAGATAAAAAAGAGAAGGGCACATGTGCAAGAAGTAAGAAAAGGCCTAGTATCCAGGCTTAGCACAATTAAAGGAAAGGAGAACAGTGAGTCATTGCAAGGCCTTCATAAGGAAATAGCAGTGACTCAGGCAGCTCTTATTAAGTGCAGAGCAATTAAGGCAGGAATTGAGCACAGAAAGGAAAATAAAAACCGAGAAGCACAAAGGACACACAGTGCAGATGAAAAAGAGACAGAATTGCAGAAAGTGAAGGAGCAAATAAGTGAAGCAAGAGCACAGATTGATGACTGTGAATGGCGGATTAAAAAGACTGAAGAACTTTCCCAAACATATCCTGGGTGGAATGAAAAGTACCAAAGGGATGTTTTAGTCCAGGCACTCACACAGATCCAAAGAGTAGAAGATTCAAAGAGTATTTTGCAAATGAAAATTCAGTTGGAAGAGATAAGAAGGGAGATAAAGGAGACAGTGCAGAAGGAAAGAGAGCAAAAGAGCATAGAAGATAGTGAAGCAGGAAGCACTCATTTGGCTCATCTAAACCAAAGTCTTTTGGAGACTCTAAAAGAACTCTCCAGTAGAGTAGCACACAGCAGGGATGCAGATTATAGTTCACGGCTGGGATATCTTGTCTCCAGAATTAAGGGAAGCATTCCGCAGATTGTTGGGAGACTGGGTGATCTTGTTAGTTGCACAGACTCAGCATACCAAACAGCCATTAATGCACTGATACATGCAAAAAGAAATATCGTTGTAATAGAGCAAGAGAAGCACGCACTTCCAATTCTTAATGGACTGTCACAGTCTGGGGCTGGCAGAGTGACTATTCTGCCTATTAATCGACTTAGTTCAAGCACTCCCAAGCATCCTTGTAGTGAGAAGGAAAATGAAGATGGTTCTTTCTATTCAGAGAGTGATACTCCAGTAGGATATATCAGATGCAGTGATGTAATTAGACTAGTGCCTTGTGTGAAATGTGATTCAAGCAGGCTTATTAATTATATATGTGGAAGATCACTTATATATCTTGGCACTGGGTCTCCTAGTTATACTGCAGAGAAGGTTGTCACTCTGGATGGAGTAATTATCTCTAAAGAGGGAATGGTCCGGCGAGTTGATGTGCATGGCTCTGAGAGTGCAGTCAGGGGTTTGGAAGAGAAAAGAGATAGGCTCCTTGAAGAGATAAAAATGGAAACGCAGGCGCAGAAGACAGCACAGAGAGAGAAGATTTCTGATGAAAAAAGTGAAGCAGTAGAAGCACTTGAGAAGAAGTATATAGAAGCAAAGACAGAATTATCACAGGCAGAGGCTGAAATAAAGGAGCAGATCGACAAGATAGTAGCTAACTCTCAAATACCACACAGCATAATCAAGCAGGCAAAGGAAGAGGGAGTAATTGACTCTTCATCAGCGCATAGAAAGGCAGAGCAAATAAAAAAGAAAGAACTCTCCTGGAGAAATAGACTGGATGTTCTCACTCAGACACTAAGCAGACTGGAAAAAATACCAACTACCTTGGAAGTAAGCACAGAAGAAAGCACAGAAGGCATAGACCAAGATATAATGGGATTAGAGCAGAAACTAGCAGAACTATCAGGAAAGATAGAGCCATCTGCAGAGATAGAAGTAAAGGTGATTAAGGAGCAGATTCTTGTGCTGGATGATGAGATCGAAGAGATAGAGCAATACATGGCAGAAGAGGGCTTGTCTGAAGAGACAATCAATGAAGCACCAGACTCAGTCGATGAAGATGACTTGGAGAAGCTTGAAAGAGAAATTGCAAGTCTAGCAGGATTTCTCTCAAAAAAAGGAGTTGTCTCAGAGACACACCAGATGTATGCCCAGCTGGAAAAAGAAGCAGAAGAGAAGAAGAATATGCTATCTGAAGTAACCAAAGAATTTCAGAAAGTAAGAAAGGAGAGAACCTCTCTCTTCCTTAGTGTATTTGACAGAATAAATACACTAATTAATCAGCACTATGCCAGGCTCACAGAGAATCCTGCAGGACATGTTCGTGCGCATCTGGGGCTTGAGAACTCATTAGAGCCGTACCTGGCAGGAATACAGATATTTGTGATGCCGACAGGAAAAACATTCAGAGAGGCTAAGTATCTGTCTGGTGGAGAGAAAACAATGGTTGCTTTGTCTTTGCTGCTTGCTGTGAATTCCATATACCCTTCACTCTTCTACATATTCGATGAGCTTGATGCTGCACTGGATAAAGACAAAATATGCTCTCTTAGGGAATCACTGCAAGAAATAAACGCGCAGTTTATTGCGGTCACCCACAGAATTGAGCTATTTGAAAATGCAGATACTCTAATAGGGGTTGCCCGCCCACCAAAAGGCCACTCCCAGATATTCTCTCTTAAGCTTTAGACTAGATTTACACATCTAGCAGAAATAATATTACATATTACAGCCTGCACTGCTTTGAACTGCATGACTAGACAACAATGGATGTATTGGATATATTAGTCAGAATATGTTCACTCTGCCATTTCTATTTAGGCAGTTTTATAAATACTTATAATCAAATGCAAATATCCGTTTTTCTTATCTAAATTATCTAAAATGCGCTTTATAAGCACTCAGATACTTTTGTGCAGAAGTGCCTCAGCAAAAGAATTCAATGAGTCTTTCATTCTTTATATCTGGCATAAATAAATCAAGTGAACAGCCTTGTTCTCTCTAGCTTGTAGTAAGTCTATAGAAGAAATCTGAAATATGAAAAATACCATATATCGGGTTATTCAGGTTATATCGGGTTATTTTGGGTTATGCTTAAACAACTATTTACGGAATATTCTAGTGCCTTTCTTGCAGACTCAATCGATCTAGTATAAAGTGCAGTCTCTTGCATGCACAATAAATCAGAAAATAAATGCTAAATATATCATAATTCACCAATTAAATTGAACTATTCTAAATTAGTAAGAGTGAAAGAATAAACTTATTTTACAGTTTCCTACATGCACTGGGCACCTGCATATTAATTGTCTCTTTTCACTTGTTAATTTGACTATTCCAGGCTATCCCAGTGCCTCTGTATAAAAATATTAATAATTGCACCCACTGCAAAAAGAAAGAGAAATGGAATACGGCAGAGACAGACCATACGAAATAGGATTAGTGAATGACGAAAATACATTGACAGATGATCAGGTAAAAGCATTATTTAATGAGTTTATTGATACATTTAGAATAGGAGAGGACTACATATACAGAGAAGAACTAGCAAAGAATGAGAAGTTGTTGAGGGTTACTGTAGAGCACATGAGTATATTCGATACAAGATTATTTGAGAGTGTAATGAGCAGACCTCTTCACTATCTGGAAATATTCCGGGGCTCAGTCAATGCCTCTGGGAAGAAAGAAAGACACATTGAAATTGTCTCGCAGTCAACTGTTACGCCAATAAGAAAACTTGACTCTGCTCACATAAACAAAATATCCACAGTCCGTGGAATAGTTCTATCTGTGTCCAGTGTGTGCTCCAAGCTACTTGCACTGTACATATTCTGTAGGACCTGCCTAAACTCAAAGGTTGTGAAGGATATGCTCCCAAGGAAGTGCGAGTCATGCAGTGGTACGGACAGCTTTGTGGCATCGCCAGAGAAAAGTATTCTGCAGGATATTCAGTACATAAAAATACAAGAAGCATTTGAGGACTTGCCAACAGGAGAAATAGCCAGGCACCTTATGATAACTGCAGCAGATGGACTAGTGGACAGAGTTATTCCTGGGTCTTCTGTTACGATAACGGGCGTGTACTCTGTTGGAAATACGAAAATGAATATTCCTTACATAAAGGCCATGGGTATCTCAGTGTGCGAGCAGCAGATGGGAGTGCTTTCTGCACAAAGAGCAGTAAGGAAGGTGCAGAAGAAGTTCACTAGTCTCTCCCGCTCAATAATTCTGAATAGCATATCCCCTGAGGTATTTGGTCACAAGGATGTGAAACTGGCCCTGGCGTGTGCTCTATTCGGCGGTATACAGAAGTCATTTGAGGATGGAATTCGGGTGAGAGGTGATATTAATGTGCTTCTCTTGGGAGACCCAGGAATCGCAAAAAGTCAGTTGCTGAAGTTTCTCTCCGGTGTGTCCACCCGAGGTGTGTACACAAGTGGAAAGGGAGCAAGTGCAGCAGGTCTTACTGCGACTGTGTGTAAGGACAGGCTTGGAAACTTCTATCTAGAGGGGGGTGCTTTGGTTTTGGCTGATGGCGGGCTCTGCTGCATTGATGAGTTTGACAAAATGCAGGAGAAGGACAGAGTGGCCATACACGAGGCCATGGAGCAGCAGACTATCTCCATCTCAAAGGCAGGAATTGTCACGTCGCTTAACTCAAGATGCGCTGTAGTCGCAGCTGCTAACCCGATATTCGGAAGGTATGATGAGAATAAGGCACCTGGTGAGAACATTGACTTTGGCGTAACCATTTTATCAAGGTTTGATCTGATATTCGTTATCAAGGACTCCATGACATCAGATAAAAAGATTGCAGAGCACGTGATAGGCAGGTTTATGAATAAGAACCAGGAGATAGATGGGCATAATATTATGCAGCACCTATCAATAGAAGAACTTAAGGATTACGCAGAATATGCGAGAACAATCAACCCAGTGATAGAGGATGAAGCAGCACAAAGACTCCGGGCATTCTACATACAGACAAGAAAAACAGCACATGCCTCCCGGGAGTCAGGAAATGGAAGTGTGCCTATTACAGTGCGTCAGCTAGAGGCAATTGCAAGAATCAGTGAGGCACTTGCAAGAATGGAGCTGGAGAGCGTGGTGACAACTGAGCACGTTGAAGAAGCAATCAGACTCTTCACAGAAAGTACGATGAAAGCCGTTGCCATGGGGCATTATGTGGAGGGCATGCCCAGACAGGAATGGATCCGAGAATTCTCGCAGGTTGAAGCAGCCATAAAAGTCTGCCTTCCAGTTGGCCTTTCCAAGCCGTACAGACACTTGGTCAAGGAGCTCTGCAGGAACTACAACGAAGGAGTTGTCATGCGCTGTCTGGATGGTCTGATTCGAAAGGAAAAGCTGTGTGTGGCAAATGGCGGAAAAACAATATTAAGAATGCCATAATGCAGCTGTAAGAAAAATAGCTCAGTCACCTTATACGCCACGCACTCTTAATAAACACACATGTTGCATGCTCTGGGTAGCATATGACCGCGTGGTCTAATTTCATTTGGATAATCTGCAGAAATAAAAGTGTTCCAGTATGCAAATTGTACGAAGCTTTAAATCCACCATAAAGAAGAAGTAAAGGCATACTTATTAAAGAAATAATAAAATGGCAAATCCCTTTGGATATTTATCTTTCCATAGTAGACCTTCTGTTTATTACTTTCTTATTGCATCTTTGATTGGAGTAATCTATACGCAGACTCCAAAACTAAAGATGTAACAAGAAAGGTAGATACGGGTTATTTTCATGGTTTCATGTACTGTTTACTGTTAATATATTTATTACTGTTTTCATGTACTGTTTACTGTTATATTCAGATTTTTAATGAAAATATATCTATTGAATTATTCTTGCTTAACTAATAATTAAATTCTTGTCTCTTGGGGAATTTCAGAAAATTCTTTGCATAGTGAAGAGGTAATTTCTTACAAAACTAAAATAGAAAAAACACTATTATGTCTGGGTTACACGAAATACTCGTTATAAAAACAAGTTATATCTTTGTTCAAACGTATTAAAGCAATAAACCCCTACTCCAGGTTATATTCGGGTTATTCGGGTTATTCATGCATCATGCTCCATGCATCATATTCTCTACAAAATGACTATTCTGATAAATGAATTGATTTCATGCATCTTCTGCACAGAAAATACTTTTACTACTCTAACTGTATATTTATTTAATCTATCTATACTCTTCTATGGCATGTTCCCCTTTTTGTACTCTGTTGGTATTCCGGAATACCCCTCTATTAGATCATCATTTGCCTCTTCTACGGTGGATTCTATCGTTATTCCAGATACTTTTTTAAGATATTCTCCAGTCTGGAAGTACTTCTTTGCTTGCTCTGCAGTGCATACTTCGTCCTTGGACAGTCGAAGGGCATTCATTGTGCTGGTTATTTGCAAAAGAGATGTACTTCCGGTCTCTGAGGCTGTTTGTGTTTCAGTTTTCTTCTTTATCTCTTCGGATATCCCATGCTTTGCTACTTCTAGATTTGTCGAGTACCGCCCATCCCACTCTTCTCTGAATGCCATGAGCAAGTCAAATGGCCGCAGGGCAATAATGTTCTCTTCAAATCTAAAGCTAGAGAAAGGACACTGTATCACTATAAAGGCATCCACACCCACAAAATTCCCTAGCTTATTTGGCTTCAGCCCATTGATGTAGAAGTGATAGAACTTCTTGTTGTTCATATCTAGATATTTTGATACAAGATCAATTAGATCCATGTGGTCCCCTGAAGTAAACACGATTCCTATTTTGCTTGCACTCTTTAGGATATCAATATTTGCCATTTTTGCAACTAGTGCTCGGGTCTTTCTTACTTCAAGTGTTTTTGCGTCTTCTTTGATTTTCTTCAGCAGCTCAAGCCTCTGTGTAAGAAGCTTCTCTTCAATTAGAATACAACTGTAATTGTCTACAAAATAATCAATGAATCCACGGTCCTCTGAGAGAACAATAATTATGCTTCTTTCTTCTGCCTGCGAGTACTTCCACTCTTTTACTTCTCTGCCTAGTACTCTTCCTAAATATTCTTGAATTTTTTCGTACGCATGAATGTATTTTACATCAATAGCCAGATATATTTCACATTCTGGCGGGAAATAGGGAGTATCTGTAGTTAGTGAAGATGCATCTAAATCTACAGATATATTGCACTCTGTGATGTACTGAATCACTTTGTAACTGTCTGTTATCTTTTTGCTTCTTGATAGGTTTAGCAAAGGACAAGAAAATGATCTTTTTATGATGCACTTCACTTGTGCATGCTGCACGGCCACCCAGTCAATGCAGCATCTGTCTGAGTCTGCTAGAATGTGCGACTCTATCTTGTGCTGCAGCAGCATTCTGCTTATATCACGCCCTGTGCTGTAACTATTTTTTGCCACTTGTATTCCTACTTTTTCTTGTGGAATGTCATCCAGCCACTCCCCGTGACATTTATCTGCGCAGGCAGTTTTGACTTCATTACTAAGAAAGTATTTCATTACTTGAGTGGGTAAATTTTTTACATATTATGAAAGCCAAAAGACTTTCTATTTTCCATAATGGAGACAGCCAGGATGGATACCTTATGGAAACACAGAATACCTCTCTTCTTTTTGACCCGCCTTCAGTGATTTTAGACAAAAACATTGAAATAGGCAGCATTTTAGACCGAAAGTACATTGAAATTGAAGTAATCAAAGAATACCCTCCAAACATAGCTGGAATCTTCATTACAAATAGCAATGCACTTTCTGTATTTTTTATTGAAAGCAATGTAACAATATACCTAACTGACTATATATATTTGCAGATGAAAGAAAGACTAAAGTACTATAGGTCCCTAGGCCCAGTCAGCCAGTGCACATCTGCCCCGCAGGCACATACAAAGATAGTTTCTGTAGCAGAGTACAAGGACATTTCAAAAAGGATTAAGATCATTCGGAATAACCAAATAATTAACTTCACATATCTATCCATTACTGCACGTGCTGCAGGAACATCTCTTGGGTGGGTAATGTATGATATTGCACAAGGCAGAGAGAAAATATGTGCATACACATACGGTATTCCCGGAGGAAGTTCTCTTTCGCATGAAATGAAGCCACAGAATCAGCCAACTCCTCTATTTGTCAACCAGTTTCGAGCTGCGAATGCACTGACTATTCAGGATTTATCAAAGGCAGTTACCACTCTATCAAATAGCAAAGAGTCTTTTGTGATTACAATGGACGTGCTGTCTCATTCAGTAGAAATGGCTCTTCATATTCTCAGCTTAGTCAAGACAAGAAATATATACGTGGTGCACCCAGGATTCAAGCGCATTATGCAGCTGTACGAAATGAAGAGAGACGTCTTTGCTGAGAAGTTTGTTTCTGAGCCCTCTATTATATCTACTCTCTTTACCACGCCAAGGCTCAAGCCATCAAGCCTATTCAAAGCATCCAAGGCCATGGCGAGTGAGAGCATAATTATTCTGTGCGAGCCAACCTTCTACAAACTATTCTATAAATCTATGCCTGTCATTCATCTTTCAGACTACGGCATAAAATTCACAGGCTGCATGGAAGATGCACTGAAGCTGCCATGGATATCCCAGCTCTGTCTTAACAAGCTAAAGAAAGATTGTGCCATAGAAGAGAAGATTAGTGTCCCAGTTGAAGATGTCACGGAAGAGGGCCTGCTTATAGCCGAGAGTGCATTGTTCAGCATACACCTGCATAACACGCATAATATTAATGTGGTTTCCAAGAGTAAGGAGGGCCTTTCACTGCACTTTGCAGGGGACTTCAAGAAAGATTTAATAGGACTTTCATTGGATTGTAAAGAGTCAAAACTGCAGAATATACTGTCCCACAATGCAGCAAGCCGACTTGTAGTTAATAGTACTTTGGTTTGTCCAGTTGAAGATGCAGTTTTCAAGATAAAGGAAGAGGGTGGGATTGTTTCTGTAAAGAAAGAGCAGCTTCCAAGAAATTAATAAAACCAAAATATTTCTGTGTGCAGTTGTTTTATACTTTTAATATCTTTAGTATATTTAGTATCTTTATATTATTCTGAGTCCATTCGGTGTTACAAAAACATATATATAAGTAGGTTATATTTGTTCTATCTTCTTTTCTATTTACTTGCAATATACTGCAAGCCATTAAGAAAAAAGAGAGTTTTAATAAATATAACCCGATATAACCCGAATAGAAGTGTTCTACAGCACTTTATTATTTTAGAAACTGTTGTCGATTAGAAAACTAAAGATGAAAATTTATTTAAAACTAGTAGTAGTAGAGAGAGTGTGACAACAAAAAATAAGAAAGAATTTCTTATTTAGCCACATGGAATAATATAACCCGATATAACCCGAATAGAAGTGTTCTACAGCACTTTATTATTTTAGAAACTGTTGTCGATTAGAAAACTAAAGATGAAAATTTATTTAAAACTAGTAGTAGTAGAGAGAGTGTGACAACAAAAAATAAGAAAGAATTTCTTATTTAGCCACATGGAATAATATAACCCGATATAACCCGAGTGTGCTTAGTGCCAGATTATCGCATAGAATACTTGAGGCTTAAAATCTTAACTGCCACAGTAAACCATTAACACAACCCGAAACCATTTATTAACTGTGAATGAAATCCTTCAGATTTACATACTAGCTGTATTTTCTCTGAAATAATATACTTGGCCGTACTAAACTTATTTGTAATTTATGCCTTGCCCTCCATGCGTAGGCCTAAAGCCAATAGCCTATTATTAATACGTATTTATTGGAAGCACAATATAACTAAAAATAGTCAGAAGAATTAATTAATTAAATTTAAGCACAAACAACAATTGCTTCCCATAGTGCATTAGTGTACAATTTAAAACAATATACATCCATATTACTAGCCTAGATATGAGATTTTGCACAAAAAAGACAGAAAATCAATAGATATCCTACAGGTTTTAAATAGAAATAACGAAAATATATGAATATTCAGGGGATGTGGTAGATTTCCAGATTATATTAAAATGGTTTAGTCTTAAATGTGTTAATAAACCACTAGTTTTTTTAATTATAAAAATTAATGCATAAATACTCAAAAATAAAAATAATTATGGAAAATTTAAATATAACAGATAACAAGAATGAGCATACAGAGATTGACATTGGAAACTTACCAATTGATGACATAGAACTAAATAGTATTGCAGAGGAAGAAAAGTCTGCGGGCATTCTCATGAAGATGGACAAGTACGAGCGGATTACAGAAAAGGGAGTCCCTCTACTCAAAAGAGTTTCTTTTTCTCTGCCAGAGGGGAAGATGACTGCACTGCTTGGTCTGAGTGGAGATGAAAAGTCTGCGCTAATGGAAGGAATGGCAGGGCTATGTAGTCCCTCGCACAAAACATACGGTGAGGTGTACGTTAAAGGAAAGAGCGGTGCACTTGAGAAAAGAAAGGCAGAGGAGTGGTTCAGCCGAGTGAACTACACACAGCAGAGCACGATGGAGTACAAAAAGATTTCTGTATATGATATTCTGTGGTCAATTGCAAAGTGCTATGGAAAGGAGGAGCAGGAGGTAAATGACTATATGTCAATGCTAAGGATATCAAAAGTGAAGAAAGTGCATTTTAACAACTTATCTAAAAGTGAACAGAAAAGAGTTATAGTGGCTGCAGAACTACTTTCACAGAAGGAGCTCAACATATGGGACGAGCCTCTAACAGGGCTAGACTCAGAGATAGTACATGTAATTCTTTCTACAATGAAAAGCGCACAGAACACAAACTTGGTAGCAATGCATCAAGCATCAGAAGACATAATGAATCAGTTTGACCTGGTTCTTCTTATGCACAAGTCCACTATTGTGTACTCAGGACCAGCAGAAGAGATGCAGGCATACTTCACAGAAAAGGGAATAGAGTTCCCAAGTGGCATGTTTTATGTGAACTATCTAATGCAGCTCTGCGCTGAGAACAGCGAAAATCACATAGACATTCACAATATTGAAATACTCGACGTACTAGCAAATGAAATCATCCACTCGCCATGTGGAGAGAAAGCTGGGAAAAACAATCTATTCGCAAGCAGTCAGTTAAAACTGTCCTTCACAGGAATTGTGGAAATACTTAAAAGATCACTATACACGGACAGATTCTTCATGGGTGAATCCCTCATTGGAAGCCTGTTGATTGTTCTATTTGCCTGCATAATCTCAACCATAAGCATATATGCAACTCTATACTATTTTAGTTTTGATAAATATCCAAGTAATGTATATTATTTATGTAAAAACATACATGCGCTTAGATTTCCGAAAATAATCTCTATTCTAAAAGAAAGAGTCTCAGAATCCAACTATGAAAAGGATCTTAAGCCTTTATATATTACAGCCTCCAATGCAGGATGGGTGTCTATCCTTACAAAGATATTTAAACCTGCAATTTTATTTGCTGGGAGTGTGTGCTGCTTAGTCATCCCGTCTAGCTTCTTGAATATTTCCTTTTTCAAGAACTGCAGGAATAATATACAGGGAAAACAGTTTACAGCAGGCGACTTTATAGTAGCACAGGCTATTGATATTATGCTGAAAAAAACCCTTTCTCTTTGGGCAGTTCTAGTAGGAATGTACTTTCTTGCCTACTCCCTTATAAGCGAAGATATGCGAGGCGGGATTATAATTGGGCACACTTTACCCATTCTACTTCTACTGTTTGCATCGATCCTAATAGGAATGTACTCGCTTGTCTTTCATTTTGCGCCAATTCCTGTCCAGAAATTCTCTCTAATTGTGGGTGTTTATATAGGAATAGTGTACCTCCTGCCTTCTATGATATTCAACGGATTAAGCAAATCTCAGATTTTTGACTACAGCTACTTCTTCAAATATTCTATATCTATTTTCATAGATGATTATCTAGAGTTTTTCAACTGGGCCATATTAGAGTATAATATGGAGTCGCATATAGTATTCAAAGTGGCATTATTTATTTTTAATGCTATAATTTCATTAGTGCGATTCTTTTTACACTGGTGCATTCCTGCAGAATCATTCTCGCAGATTTTAGAAAAGTCTGCATTATACATGAATGCATTCCCATTTCAACCAATTGACACTAATGATATTTATTCAGTTTGGACTAGATATTTTACTCAAAATATAAATGACATTCTGACAGCCAGAACCAATCAATCAGATGACAGTTTAGTTTATACTGATGATATGATTAAAATTGCGTCTGATGCAATTAAAGACCTGAATAGTATGGATATTAAGACCCCACACGAAGCCTTTGACAATTCAAAGCCCCTTCCAAATGAACTCTTAGAACATATTGTATTAAGTATGCTAAGATTTTTGGCTCCTGCATGCATTCTTCTGGTAGTATCTGCTGCTTGCATGTATATTCGCATGCAGCCCAAGCTAAGAAACTAATTTCTTTCTGGCTCAGAACAGTTTAAGTTTGCATAAATAAAAGCTTTTTATTAATTGGTTTATGATAAGTTCAGGATATAATATAGTTCAATAGCATAAAATTGTTTGACTCCTTTCTATACAAGAAAAACCAATAGGGTTGATATCCACTTTTAAACAGGGGGTTTATGTGATTAGTCTGCTTCTTTCAAGCTTTAGAGAGTCTTAGTGCATGTTTTGCATTCCTTTTTATGGCTTCCTCTGTAAATGTGTCTATTAATTTTCTTTTAGTCTCGTGAAATATAGAGGGAAGAAATCACTGTATTATAGATGGTTCGATCTTCTAGCAATCTTATCAGCTATCTATAGCTTTAGATCGCTCTATTCGATTAAGCCATCCATGAATAGTTCAGAGTGTTCGATTAAGCCAAGAAGGCACCAATAAAAGCTGTTTGTTAAACTGTACTCCTGATGTATATTATTGGTTGTTTAATAAAATAGTGTATATATACCTCAACTCATCTATAGAGTAGAGTAATGAAAGCAATAGTTAAGTTTTTTATTTCTGCTATGGCATTGCTAACCATAGGTATAGCTCTTGGCGTATATATATATAACAAAAAAATCCATTTAAAGAAAAATAATCTGCAGGATAGTGGCTCTACTCATAAACCGTTAGAAGGCCCTTCAACTGTTAATAACAATGAGAGAAAACCTACAGATCTAACTAATAATAGTACTCCTGCAGATGATTTAAATAGTTCACATAAGGAAGAAATCTCAAGTAGTGTATATATGGACTGTCCTGAATATATTTCTGCTACAATAGAAGAGGGTGATAAAAAAATGGAATCTAGTGAAAACAACCCTACGTCCAAATCTATAGAAGAACAAAAGCAAGAAAAGAAATCATGGTTTTTTAGTATTAATCTTAAATCAATCTTAAATTTCTTTCGTAGTGGATCTAGTACTAAAGACATTGCAAAAGATGCTAGTATAGAAACTATTATGAATACAGAGGCGCCTTCAGAAGAAGATGAAGAAAGTGGTATGACTGAAGAAGAGAAACTTAAAGATATACTTGGAAAGATACGTATGGCATGTGGTACTGTTTATAATATACCAGATGACTATATTAGTAACGAAGAAACTCAAAAAAATATTTTAAGCTACTTTAATGAAGTTGTAATAGAGGAGTTTTATAAAGATCGCAAGCATAAGTACATAACTTTGAAGGATCTTTTAATAGAATTAAGTAAGATACAAGAGAAAAGTAATGATATTTTACCTATAGGTTTGAGATATGTGTCTTTTAAATGTCCATCTTTATTTAAAGAAGATAAGTATATGCATCGCTTGTTATTGGGCTACTATAACAGGAAAAATGGCTCTCTAGATAAATTAAAAATAGAAGGCTTTTCTCTAACAGATAAGGATTTTGGGATTTCTTCCTTCAGTGAATTGCTACGCAATATAGAGGATCTCTGTCTTTTAAATACAGTGGTTTCTATCGATTTACTAAGGGCTATTTCTGAGATGAAGAATCTTCAAGTTTTAGAGCTTGGAGAACAAACTAAAATACTAGAAGACAGTACGCCTGAACTAAATTTGTCAAATATTCAGAAACTATACATGCATGATATAGACAGCACGAGTGCACAGAAAATTCTTCAATTATTGGGCCCAAGAGATAAAGATTTAGATCTTACTATAACCCGAATTAATTTTATTCCAAGCTCTGTTATTAATAACATAAAGTGTCTAGACAAGATTGAAATATTTAAACTTAGTAATACTACCTTTGAAAAGGAGCCGGATTTCGGGTTCTTAGAAAAAATGAAGAGCCTAGATGTTCTTAGACTATACAAAATCAGGTACTCATCTACAGAAGAACTAAATGAAGAAAACATAAACGAAATACAAGAAAAAGTAGACCTTTTAAGTCCTACTTCGCAACAACTAGATGAGAAAAATGATTTACCGAATAATAAAGTATCACTCTTGGCAAAAAATAACATGAAAATAGGAGAACAACTAACTGCATCGCGTATTTGTGTTGATGGAAAGTTATACAATGACTTAGGACTAAGCAAACTAAATGTTAAAGAGAATGCTACTATAAATGTCATGTTTCATACTATTTTACAAGAAAATACTTCTTCACCATATAGTATAAATTTCAGTATTTATAAGGAACTCAGAGAATTGAATATATATATAAATTCACGCATAACACCTTGCAAGGCTATTATTAATATACTTAAGGGAATATCTTATCCATTCACAGAGTGTTCAGATGTAGAAAAAATATATGTGATTATGGATGGGAAAGAAGACATCCGAATTAAGTTTGCAAATAGGTTTTTAAGTAAACTAACTAAGCACTCTAGAGATAAAAACAATGTAAAGAAGATAATTATTGAAGTAAGAGGGTTATGCGATATTAGTACAAGCGTTGTTGACGCATTTAACCGGAAGTTTAAAAAACTTTATTTCTTAGAATTAAAGAACATATCTTTAACTGTATCAGAGAAGTCTAAAGAAAATACTGAAAATGGCTTAGATAAACAAACAAGCATATCTTATGAAAAAGTCAATGATTCTATCAAAGACTATTTATTTAGAAGAAAAACCAAGGCTGGTAATCTTGAAATGGTAAACCCGAAATAGAAGACTATTTTCTTTGATCTGCGTGCGTATTATTGTAGGTTCTTCTGGCATATGCTAATATACATGTCCTTGCAAAATCATAATGGTTGCTGGTTTTCTCCTCCTTGAGGGGATGAAACCTCCTTCTGGCTCAGCAGCGTAGAGAGTATGAATTATACTTTGTATCTTTCTGAGTTACTTCCCTCCGCGTTTGCAATGATTATTTTTTCGTATGGGCATGGTGCTGGTTGTAGTTCCGAACTATTATTATAAATGGAGGCGAGAAATAAATCATCTTTAATTTAGTATGACTAAGCTTAATGCTTATTTAGAAAGGCTCAGTTATTATAACTATGGAGCATCCTCTATTTCATAATAGCATATACCTTATCTACTCAACATGCAAAAATGCCACAATACTGTATAAGAGAGCCGTGCTCTGAATGTGTCTTGTGCTTATGTTTTATAAATTTCTTAATTATCATGCTATGCCCAGATATTTATCCATTCTTACCACTGCATAGGCTGGCCTTTCATGGTACTCCATGGCATGGAAAAGCTGTATATTAGGAGGCAGAACGCACATAACAGATATATTCATTTTTCTCATAGAATGAAAAATTACTAGAAATAGCGAATGCATACAGCTGGTGGGATTGAAGATCTGCAGCTCTAGCTTTGTAAATATTGCATGTTCTGAATATAGCGTATTTATTTCATTTTAGATACTCTTCAGAATATCCTGTACATCCTTGCTTTCGTAATTGGAAATTCCTTCGTTTGTTATGATTGCTATGCTAATATCCTCTTCATTGATTGCCACCTCTGTGAACTCCTTCAAAGCAAGAACCGCAATCACCACTGCATCATGGATCTCTATTTCAGACGTGCATCTTTTTCCCAGAAACTGCGAGCATTCTTTGTATGCCTTGCCAATTCCAAAGGAGAAGCTATTCTTTATTGAGCCAGATGGATCTATCTGATAGAGAAGGGGCTGCAGCACATAGGCATCTGTCTCCACAATCAAAGGCCTTCCTTCTTCATCCGGCTGTATGTCCTTCTTTATGCACGCATGCCCTGCAAACAGGCAGATGCACCCGATTGGCCTTAGTCCTTCTTTTTGTGTTTTTTCCTGGATGACTTTTGAAAACTCTTTCATGAAAGTGTCTATGTATGGGTACACACCATATACCTTTCGGTAGTCATTAGCAATCTCCCTTGCTACTTCTAGAGCATTCCTAAAGTCTCCACTTAGCCCTGAGAAGGTTCCAATGATTGTATCGCATACCTTAAAGACTTTTTGTACTCTTTCCTTCTCTACCAAAACAGAAGGTGTTTTCTTTATGGACGCCAGCACAACACCATTGACAGCACGTATTCCAACCGAAAGTGCGCCGTTTTTTGCTGCTGTTAGAGCCCTCTCGCATTGCGATAAGATTCCCTTGCTAGAGAAGGTTGTCGTGGAATAGCTTAGCTCATCGTGCATTTTTAATTAGCAAAATATTGCAAATTTGTAAATGGAAGAGGCATCCCAAAAAACAGTCACAAAAACAGAGCTGACTTCCGATGAGATAGCTCTCTGCCGGGAGCTGCTGCTTAAGCTGAAGAAAAGCACACACGCAGGGCCGTTTCTGTATCCAGTGGATCCGCAGAGGCTGAACATTCCAGACTACTACGAAAAAATAAAGGAGCCTATGGATCTCTCGACAGTCTCAAAGAAACTTGATGCCAACGTTTACAAAAGCACTGATGAGCTGAAGGCAGACATAAATCTCATGCTTTCCAATTGCTATACATACAACCAGTCTGACACTGCGGTATGCAAAATGGGGCAGGCGCTGGAAAAGTATTTTAAACAGCTCCTGCAGAAAGGAGCACTTGTACGGAAAAGAAAGGGCGAAGAAGAGGCTGAGAAAAAGAGAAAGGTTAAGACAGATATGACTGAAGAGGAGTATGCAAAGTGCCTAGAGTCTCTTAATGAGATAGTTAAGGCAAAGTACAGAAGAATTAATTGGCCATTCCTAGAGCCTGTAGATGAAACCCTTGTCCCAAACTACTACACGCTGATCACACATCCAATGGATCTATCTACAATGCGCACAAAGCTTACAGGGCATCAGTATTCAGGAATAGACGAGTTTTTGAATGACTTTGACACAATGGTAAACAACTGTCACTCATTCAACGCAGAAGGAACAGATGTGTATGTCTGTGCAACAAAGCTAAATGCACAGTTTAAGCAAATCTTTGACCAGAAAAAAAAGAAGCCTGATGACACATCGGGGCGAATTTCTATGCTCCGTGGGCTGATTACACAGTATGAAGCAGAGCTTAGGAAGCTGGAAGAAAAAACAGGCACCGAGACAGTGGAGTTCGGATACGAAGAAAAACTGAAGTTAAAGAAAATGATCGATGCAATTCCTCTTGCTAGACTGGCTCCTCTGCTGACCTACATCCAGGAGAATGTGCCCCATGTTATGTTCTCTGAACTTGATGTTTTAGAAGTGAATCTGGATGTACTCGATCAGAAAACACTAAGAAGTCTTAGCAATGTTGTACGTGAGGCGCATGTAGAGGTCCAAAGAGTGGAAAGTGACTCAAGCAGTGAATGAGCGTTTAAGATATTATAACTAAACATAATAAATACCATTTAAGAAAAGAAGCCGCTTAAACATATAAATTTTTTAGTGCTCTGCTCTAGTAGATTCTGGATATTTTTTTCTGAAGCAGTGCAGCGGCAATATTTGAGATAGAGCGGCTAGTGTGGTCGCTCTGTATATCTGAATTGCACATGCAGTGAATATAAAGTGCATCTGTATAATTATATGTGCTAAGCTAAAGACATTCTGAGTATAATACTAAGATCGCCAAGGCAGAGACTTCAAAAGTACAATGTTCATGCGAGATACTCTATTGCATTTACATGCTAACACTATAATGCTGCTACTTATAAAAAGCGTTCTACTAGAAGAGCATAGAAACAAAACTAACTATTTAAGCTATATACAGGTCTATCATTTATATACCTTCGGTGCAAATAGACTTGTACTTTTTATTTTAGGAATTCTTTACTCATTACCAGATATAACCCAAATTTAATTTACTGGCCACTAATTAAAGGTTTGTTTTCTTTAATTAACCTGAATGCATGGGAGAAGAGCTTTAGTCACTTTCGCATTTGCGTTTATAATACGCATTCATATGATATTGTGTGTAGAAGAGGCAGATATAGATAAAAAGATTCTTGACAACCTTCCAAACACAAATAGCACAGAAGAGCCATTCTTTCTAAAGATAAACAATTCTCTTACTGCAGATGTGAATGATGTTTTGGCAAATCAGAAACACATAGACAAAACCCCATTTTTAATACACGTTACAAATGTATCTAAGAAGCTGTTTGCTGCTGTTGATAAGATGCGCACAG
Source organism: Nematocida ausubeli (assembly GCF_000738915.1). Lineage (NCBI taxonomy): Eukaryota > Fungi > Microsporidia > Nematocida > Nematocida ausubeli. The sequence continues at coordinate 704,607 of NW_026515636.1, forward strand.
AAAATCTATCCAAACCATGCATAGCATATATAGATACTCCTAGCAAGATTATCTCGGGCACATGGAAGAAGAAACTTCGGAACACCATTACGCTCCGTGGTGTAGCCATGCTCTCCAACAAAGTGATTGTTAAACATAAAAATGGAAAAGACCAGCTAGTTGACTTATGTGGTGTGCCAGAGGAGAAAGTAATTGTTATTGAGAATGAAACTGCGGCAGACACATCTGAAAAAGTAGATGTTGCATCTGATATAAAGAAAAAGAGCCTCTATGTAGCAAATAGTCCATACTCTCTTCCAGATGGATTATATGTCCTATACGCAGGTGCAAGCCTGCATATTAACGTGGATATAAAAAACAAGGCCATTCATAAGATGTATATTCGCGCAGTCAAGGAAAGCCCAGAAAGAGACACCACTGGTCTTTGCAAGAGAGGCCCATACAGCAGAAGAATGTACGAAGCATTTGCTGAAGTTTCTACAATGAACATTGCCTTAAGCATTACAGACACTGACATCTTCCAGATCAAGCACGGAAAATTGTTTGTACAATCTGGTGGGATTGAGATGGAAGTAGATCGAAAAACCATGAGCATTCAAATTCATGCCCATACGCATGCCTTCTATCCGCTTGGCTTAGTAAAAGAAGTAAAGAAAAAATGGATGTTTAAAGAATGCCTCAATAAGTTCCGTGTGAACCATCCTCTTCTTAAATACGACAGCTCTGAAATGGTATATCTATACAACCGACCTCGAAGGCATCTAGTAGAATTATTTGAGCCGCACACCCGGTCAAAGCAGTCACCTCTCAAGAGAGTTATGATAAGTGGGATTTGGCGTCCTTCCGGCCTAGGCATGGTATCAAATAGATTTCTGCTTGAGCTTGCTGCATACCAGGATCTATTTGTTAGAGCAGATGCATACAACCACTGGGATATCACCAGCCCCCGTGGAATTAACTACTTCCTCGCTCAGCTCTACTTGCTGGAAAGTGGGCAAACATCGAAAGCAAAAGCAATGTATCCAGAAGGATCTTTCTCCACACCAGGGGTGGAAATCCAAAATAAATTCCCTGCTATTGCTCCTTTGGTGCGCAGTGGATATCCCCGAATATTCATGCACTTGCCATGGGAGTTTAGCCACATTCCGCATGCGTGGACAGAGCCCATTCGAAAGGCATCCTCTGTCCAGATTCTGGTGCCTTCTGAATTTGCCCAGAAGGTGCACATGCGGGCAGACATTTCAAAAAAAAGAATTCACATAATACCGCACGGTGTTGCATATAAATCTCAAAGAAACATGTGGCTGCTGGAAAAAAACCAGAGCTCTATGTCAATAAAGTCTCTCTTTAATGCACCTGATGACTACGTTAGGTTTGTTATGATCAGCGGGTATTTGAAGAGAAAGGGCATTGACATTGGAATCCGTGCATACACAAAAGCCTTTAAGCACTCCGACAAAGTGGTGCTTCGCGTGCACTGCGCATATGGAGACCGCCCTGTGTCAAATTACCTGAAAACGCTTATTCAAGAAAACAAGCGAAGGCGCGGCCCAAAAATAATATACACTGAAGGATATATGTCAGACAAAAAAATACGTGGGCTTTTAATGCACGCGCACTACAATATAGCCCCATATAGAGGTGAGGGCTTTGGCATGAACATTCTTGATGGTGCTGCGCATGGTGCTGTTCCCATCGTAACCAAAACACAGCCCGCCACAGAGTTCTGCTCGAAAAAAGGAACATTCTTTATTCGATGCAAGCCATGCACTGTGACTGGCCTCCCTATTAGAAAGTATCTCACACACTATACCATGTTTGGCGCGCTGATCAAAAAGCCCCCTACCTGGTATAATCCCAGTGAGAAGCACTTAGTAAAACTCCTACAGAAGGCAGCAAAGATTGCGCATTCTCCAGAGTATACAAAAATGAAGAATGCTTCTGTTGAGAGCGCATCCAAGCAAACCTGGACCTCTGTGATTTCCCAGCTAAGAAATTTACTTTTTTCGAAAGAAGTGAGTAAGCTTAGAAAATCTTAGAAATAAAAGCTTTCATGTAAAATATTTTTATATATAGAGGTTTCTTTCTTAAAAAAGGCAAGAGAACAGGAAAATCCAGAAAAGGAGAAAAATGAAAGAACCTGCATCGGATAGAGTAGAGCATGGAAAAAACAAATATGTTTCTATGCGCCCATCCAGAGCACGAAAAAGATATTAAAAACAAATTCAGATATAGCATTTTGGTTATATTGATAAGATGTGTATTGAATAAAGAATATGGGTGGCATGATAAAGAATACCACTGACGTGCCACGATGGCGGAAGCGTCATAGCCTGGAAGTAATAACCCAAGAGGGACAACATCTTACTTAAAGAAGAACTTTTATTCATGTCCTGCGTATCTCGCTGGGATCTTGGATTCATATTTGACTTGCCATGTCCGGTAGTCTTTCTCATAAATTTCATTGCTCGTTCCATTGTCCACCCTTTGCAGAATTGCATCTGTATTTATAGTAGGTTCTTGACATTGAGATAGCGATGAATTACAATCGCTATCATTTTATTTTTGAACCCCCTGTCGGTATAAGAAATTTCCGAAGGAGTGGTAATTTTACCACATTCTGCCCTCTTTAAAGTAAATTATTCCGCTAGACGAATTTGCTTCATATTGCATTTGATGAGTTTCTTGTTCTTTCCTTGAAGTGTTAGTTGGTGACCGTCGATCTTCACCACGGGAAAAGGACCTTGCCAGAGGTCCGACAGTTTATCCCCGTTTGGGTAACACTTGTAATAAACCCGTTGATTTAAGTTTATTTCCCTTCTGTCTGGTTGTTCTTTTAAGCTCAGCTCCTCCTGTTTTTGGATTCGCTCTTTTATTTTGTTCAGTCTGTCGTTCACATCGATGGGTGTCTTATCTGGATCTAATGGGTGGTATCCATAGACCAATTCAAACGGTGTGCATTCGATTATTCTGTGGTAGGTGTAATTGAGTCGTCGGTGTATTTGTGTTACTGCTTGGTTTATTTTTATTTGTGAGTTGTGGCTCAGAATAAATCTAATATCTTGATTTATCCTTTCTGATATACTGTTTCCAGTAGGGTTGTACGGCGTACTATTAACCTGCCGTATATTCTGAGTCTTACAATAATCTTTCGTGGTTTTTGATGTGTATTGGAGACCTTGGTCATGCAATACTGTTTCTGGTACCCCATGTGTATTAATCCAGTCTTGTAAAGCCTTGATTACTCGATGGGATGTAATTGCCTTAGTTGCATACACTTGAGTCCATCTTGTACATCGATCTGTTATTGTGATGAGGTATCGTTTCTTGCCGTCTGTGGGAAGTACGAATGGTCCGAATATATCGGAACAGATATGCTTCATGGGTTTGCTTGTGGATAGATGTCCTAATGTTTTCGTTTGACATAGTGTCTTACCTATTATGTTGCGTTGGCAACTTTCACACTTTTTTCTTTTCTCTTCCACGATTTTGTGTAGGTGTTTACTCTTCCAATGAGGCTGAAGAGTTTTATATAGCTTACTGGAGCCTGGATGGCCTAAGAAGCTAGATAAAATTTCCACTCTCTCCTCGGGGTCTTCAATTTTTTGCACCTTTTGTATCACATTATCTCGTTGTGTCTCTTCTGGTAATGTTTTTTGTCGCTTCGTATACATTACGGTTGCTAGCTGTACGGTCTTGTTCTCTGCTCTTGATAAATAGTCTGCTACAAGGTTTTTATCCCCTGCGATATGTCTCATCTCCATATCATACTCTAATGTCATTATCTTCCATCTTTCAGAGCGAGAGCTATCAAGTGGTTTTCTTGCTAGAATGTTCTTGTTATCCGTGTGTAAATATATTTTTCTTCCTAGTATTAATATTCTGAAATACTGTAGAGCACTTATTACTGCTAATAATTCTTTTTCCATGATAGTGTAATTCTTTTGTGCTGGGTTTAATGATTTACTAAATATTCCAATAAGTGTATTTCCTTGTGTTAGAATAGCGCCTATTCCTTTGTCACATGCATCTGTATATAACTGGAAAGGTTCCTTTGGATCTGGGTTGGCTATTATTAATTGTTTTTCAATAGCATCGAAAATCTTCTGTCTTACTTTTTCATCCTCTTCTGTCCAGCTAATTGGTTTATTCTTTATATCTTGTCTTTTTCCTCCTTTTAACTTTTCAGTTAATGGCTGTACTGTCTGCGATAGATTTGGGATGTATGGTCTAAACCAATTGAATATGCCTAATAATTTCATGATGCCTCTCGCGGTCTTTGGCGGAGGTTCTTTCCGTAATTCTGCTATTTTCTGCGTGTCTGCTTGCATTCCTTTTTCTGTAAGAATATTTCCCAAATATGTTACTCTTCTTTGCAGAAAATGACTCTTTTCAAAGTTAAGTTGAATGTTATGTTCTGCTAGTCGATTTAATACTAGTTGAATGTGTTGCAGATGTTCCTCTAACGTCTGTGAGAATATGAGGATATCATCCAAGAATATTTTGACAAATGGTAAATCTCCAATTTTATCAAAAATTGTTCTTTGAAAGAAAGCTGGTGCTCCTTTTAATCCAAATGGCATTCTCTTATAGATATAATGTTGGTTGCGAATAGTAAATCCTGTATATTTTCTGCTAGATTTTGCTACAAGTACCTGGTGATAACCATGCTTAAGATCTATCTGTGTAAATAATTTCTGATTTGGTGGAATTTCTCTGAGGAGTTGATACACATCTGGAAATATAGATCCTTCTTCTTCTGTTATCTTATTAAGACTAGAATAGTCCACTACTAGTCTGTGCTTACCGTTCTTTTTTCCTATAATAAACCCTGGGGAGATATAGTCTCCGCGACTGCCCTTTTCAATAATATTCTGCTCTAATAACTCTTTAATTTGTGCGTCCACAACTTCTTCATAGTGAGCTGGTACTGGGTATCCTTTTAAATATATGGGTTTGGTTGAGGTAAGTGTTAAATCATATACTGTATTTCTTATAGGTTCCTGGGTGTTGATCTTTGTCATCTGCCCTTTTATCATGTTTCTTATCTGATGCTCTATCGGAGTGTTTTGGAATTCTGCTCCTAAGTTCAGTGATTCTTCTGGCCTTTCTGTCTGATGTAATTTCTCTTCTATAGGTTTATGGGTGTTGATCTTAGTCATCTGCCCTGGTATCATGGTTCTTATCTGATGCTCTTTTGGAGTGATTTGGACTACTGCTCCTGAGTTCATTTGTTCTTCTGGATTCTCTTTCTGAAGTAATTTCTTTCCTATAGGTTTATGGGTGAGGATCTCTGTCTTCTGCCCTTTTGTCCTGGTTCTCGTATGATGCTCTTTTGGAGTGTTTTGGTATTCTTCTCCTGAGTTCAATTTTTCTTCTGGCCCTTTTTTCTGAGTTAATGTTTTTCGTAGAACTGGATCTGATGACTTGGTGTGATATGCTGCCACGTCAATGTCTAACTTTTTCTCTGGCTGTTCATGGGTCTTATTTAATTCTTGTTGCTTATCTAGGATGGTATTCCAAATTTCCTGTCCTTGTTCTTTGATCCATGACCAACTAAGTAAGTTGACCTTAATATCTGGTATTATTGTAAACTGTATCTCGTACGTTTTGTTTATCTTGCCAATATGTACTTCTGCCGTGATTGTCTTATGCGGTAAAGTTATGGTGCTGCCGATTCCTTCAATTGATATGTCGGTGCGCTCTTTCTTGATTGGTAGATTTAATTTCCTTGCAGTCTCTGAATTTAACACGTTGAGATTTGAGCAAGTATCCAATAGCAATTCAACTTCTAATCCTTGTATTCTGGCACATACATGTGGAAAAGGTTCTTGTTGAATTAGATTAGTAATCTTTATTTGATGAACTGAGCTTATTAATTTTTTGTATCTTCCTCTTTTGTTTCTTTCTTACTCTTGTAAGTAGAGTGAGGTGCTTTCTCTTGAGAATGTTTTTGACGGAGGAAACATTCTTCAGTCCTATGTCTTCCATAGCGTTTATGTAGAGCACAGTAGGGTTGGCCTTTATGGTATGTCGGCTGAGTTGGAGTATATGATGTCATAGTTTTGTATAGGGTTTCCTTCCCTTCATACTTGTGCTTGAGTTCCTCCAGTAATCTGGTCTCGAAGTCTTCAAGTATTTTCACATACTCTTCCGCCTTTTTATAGGGTGTGTAAGTATTGCACTTGACTGTGTCAAGAGTGAGTCCGTCTTTAAAGGCTGTATAAACTAATTCCTGGAACTTCTCATCGGGTATAGTTCCTCCTTGTACTCCTGAAATTCTCTTTTGTACTGCTTCATAGTAGTCTCGAATAAATAAAAAATTTTCTTGTTTCGGCACAGCGTGGGTAGTGTCTCGATGTTTCTTCTCATAGAATTTACACACTGCATCAAGTAATGCATCTAGTGCTTCGTGTCCATGTAGACTGCTTTCCACTTCCGCTGGTACTAAGAAAATAATAAGTTGGGTTAGATCCTTATCTAATCCTGCCATGTTAATAATAGATTTTACTTCTTCTCTCCACACTCTTATTTTTGGTTCGACATCTGGTGTAACTCGAGGTATCTTGATTAATATTCCATTTCCGGTCTTCTGGTCTGCTTTGGTAAAGCGACTGCTCATTACTTCTCGGTATGTGTACTCAATGCTATAGTTCTCTTCGTGCTTGATGGCTGCCCTTGTTTGAATTACTACTTCCTTTTTTCCTTGGCTTTTTTGTTTAAAAAATGAATTCATTATGACGTGCCACGATGGCGGAAGCGTCATAGCCTGGAAGTAATAACCCAAGAGGGACAACATCTTACTTAAAGAAGAACTTTTATTCATGTCCTGCGTATCTCGCTGGGATCTTGGATTCATATTTGACTTGCCATGTCCGGTAGTCTTTCTCATAAATTTCATTGCTCGTTCCATTGTCCACCCTTTGCAGAATTGCATCTGTATTTATAGTAGGTTCTTGATATTGAGATAGTGATGATCTACCATCGCTATCATTTTATTTCTGAACCCCCTGTCGGTATAAGAAATTTCCGAAGGAGTGGTAATTTTACCACAACCACCTTAAAAACACAGTTCTAACCGCCAGGCTATATTTACACTTCTCTTTTCAGAGCTCATGAAGGGTTTAATAAATCTTAAAGATCGGGTTTACAAGAGTAAAGAGAAACCAGAAAAGTTCTACATAGTAATAAAAGAATATCCAAAAGAAGAATATAAAAAACTAAATAATTTTAGTAATACTTCAATTACAGAGGCATTATGCCATAATACAAGCATATGTACAAGAAAAATAAAAATAAGAGCACACCACCAACTATGCAATATAAATACTACTATAATTGACCACAGATAATGTAGAAACATATTATGCGCAGTCTATAAAATATGTTATTCCATTCTAGTATATGTTTGTATATAAGAAGTGCTAAGAAAGTTAGACGCAGTATATACAGTGACTTCATATAGAATGATAAATAAGTTTCTTTATAAAGTCTTGCAGATTTAATCATATGATAATGGCACAAAAGACCATAAAAATGCAGTACGCTAATATATCTAAATTATATATGTAGTAAAATCTCCTATGATTATTCTGAGACCACAAGAGCCTGTCAATTTCAGTTTCTGGAATATTCTTCATATATCAGAAGGACACTATATAATCGCATGGAAATATTAAAACAAGAGGCAATGTTAACAGTAAGAAATACATCCAACACGAATAAGAAAGGTCACAGTCACCAAACACATCCGCACAGTTCTGATAATAAACCTTCTTGACAAATACATTATCTAGCATAGACTATTATCTCTTGGCTGAAATGTCGCCGCCATTTGGGAACATTAATATGATAGATACATAAAGAAGCCATTTATTAAGGAATCGACAATGTATTCCAGTCTGTTTTATGAGAGAACTATACGAGTGTTTTCTAACTATTGGTCTGCAGTACAGGAGAATAGAATGAAGATAATCACTGGTGTATTTACGTATGTAGATTGGATAAAATCACTTGCCCAACTAAAACGCAGAACTGGTTTTGCTTATTGGATGATTATAAATTACATGCAAGTGACCTATAAAAAAATGATCTATTTATAGAAATAACGGATGCAAAGGATAATGAAGAAAAATAAGAAATTAAAACCGTTAAGAAAGAAATCTTTTTTTGATTTACAAAGAATAATCAGTAGACTGTTTTTGAGTCTAATGATAATGCAAAGTATTCTTGCAAGAATCGATATGGAAGATATAAAAACAATCAGTGAGACTTTAGTTGGCGAGAAGCAAGATGTGGTTATTAACCCAAAGGGACCATTGAATCTGCTGCGTGGATACATTGGAAGCCGGAATGGATACATGTACAACAAACGGTTTTTTTCTTCTGAAATAGACACAGACTATGCATTGACCAAGACGGAAGTATCCATTATGTTTGGACAAGAGTACGACTTTACAAGAACACCAGTGAATGACAGCGTATACAAAGATGTGGTTACAGAAGTTCCAAATGGAAAGTATCTTAGCTCTTATCACGTACAGCTGATAAAGATGTTTCCATCAATTGAGGAAGAACTTTCAATTGAAGCAGGAAGGTCGAATGCACTTACAAACTTCCTAAGAGCAGATCATGTTAAAAAGGATGCAAAGTACATACTTGCTGCGCTGCTGCTGCTCTCAGAAGGTGTTGACATTAAAATAAATGTAGACTACAAAGGAGAGAAAAATAATCTTGTCATAAAAAGTAAGACATGCAAGGAAAAAGTATTTGTGGATGTAGAAATGCATATGGAAGGAATAGATCCATTTACTAGGAAGTACAAAGAGGATATCTACCAAAGTGAGACAGCTGGAATTGTCAAGTTCTATATACGGTGCAGAGACAATCCGCTACTAAAGAAAGGAGGAAAATTTGCAATGCCTTCCACTATAGAAGAGTTTGAAAGTGGCTTATTTCTGAATAATGCAGCCTTCCTCATACAGACATACATATACGAGTTCATTGACACAGCAGAGAGTTACAAGGACTTTGTGAATGCAGCGCATGAATTGCTGGTTGATCAAGTAGCTGAAAAGGAGAACCCAGAGCAGACTAAGAAGAAGAGCAAGAAGGGCAGAATATTTGATGAGCTTTTCGTTGCAAAAGATACACTTAGTGAAAACAAAAAATATATTGAATCGTTCTGTGACCTTGTAAAAGCTACAAATGAGAATGCTAAATTTCCCTTCTGCAATGATAGTCAGTTGCCGCGGTTTACTAGAGTGCCGCGTTGTAAACTAGACAAGTCTGGCTTTGAGCAAAATCAATCCTTGTACTATAGTGACTGCGTAGAGTCAGCCCTTCTTGGAATGTTCTGCTGCCTGGCATATAATCCAGAGACAAGGAAGTATGAAACTAGCCATATGGGAGGAAAAATAAGTGATGAGCTGAAAAACTTCTTTAAAAAATATCCTAAGCCAACAGAGGCCACTAGCATTGAAATGCACAAGCAATGGAGTAAAGTTGTTGCTTGCTTAAAGAACGACAAGATTGAGTACAAGAAAGAGAAAAATGAACTTATAGCTGGGGTTGGAAATATACTTCTTGCTATTTCAGAAATAACAGGACAGAAGAAAGAAATACTAAAGCTAGTTGAGAGTATAAAAGCTGCATGTAAAGCAGGAAAATTAGATCATAAGAAGGAAGTTTATATTGCAGATAAGATAGAATCAATTATTAAGTCTTTGTCACTGAATAAGCATGTGGAAGTAGATTGTAACAGAATGCGGCTTGGAAAGAGGTCAAGTGGAAAGGCAGATATTTTAGCTGAGATTAACATTACTTACACTTTCGATGGAGCATCTAATGGAATTTCTTTGGATATAAAACAAGGGCACGCCGAACTTTCTCTTATTTCATCTTTAAATTCTAATCCTGCACAAATTAAAGAAGAGTATGAAGAAGTAAAAAATATTTACAGTGGCATAGACTGCTATATAGGATACATTGTGGATCAGTACGTTAGTGCAGAGTTAAGTGTTTTATATTTTTGCAATTCAGCCTATATAGATAATCGTAAAAAAAGCTTAAACTTGATTATACAGGGAGAATCTGAGGGCATATATAAAATATTCCTATTAGGAAAGATGTCTAGTTCTTATAGTAAGAGACAGATTATAAGGAGTTTTATAAACAGTACGATAGATAAGGAAGTAAGCCCAACAAACCGTTTAACACGGTTTACAGCAAACCTTTTAGGAAGTGTTCCGCTCAATGACGCTAACACAAGACTTATGATGCTAGCAAACTTCCCGTTTCATGCAAGCTGGCAGGAATTCTATCCAAGGCTTGGATTTAAGCCATCTGAGAATATTCCAAAAGAAGATTGTATTTGGAATGGAATAGCAACAATGAACTTATACATTACTCTACTAGATTTTAGAATGCCTAAAGCCTCAACGGTCATATGCAACTATATTAGATCAACTTCGGATAACGCAAGGATGGAGTATTCAGGACTAGATTGTATACGTTCAAAACGTCTATTTAATTATATTCTGTCCAATGGAACAATAGAAGACTTGGTGAAAATTCAATCCACTTTGAAAGAATCTATAGAAGATTGTAATTTAAACCATGTATATATTTCCTGGCTTATCTATATGTGCTCAGGTGATTGTGGGTTTACAACAGAATTTATTAAGACAGTTTATGACTTTATAGTCTTTGATAGCCCTCCAGACATAAATGACTTTAAAAACATTGGAGGAACAATGGATGATTTTAAAGAGTATATAAGTGTTTTAAAAGAAAAGAAAGCTCTTCTATGCTCAGAGGATGACATAAAAAGTATAGAAAAATATAATATACTTGTATCGGACCTTGTAAAAGGAAGCATTAATGATATGACATTCACTATAAATCCAAGGTTTAAGAGAAATGAAAGAACATAGAAAATTCCAGAACTCTAAAAGTATAGATTAAAATTATTCTTATTCAGGGTGCGGAGCAACAAGACAACGGTACAATCAATAGTAAAATAACAATGACAGAAGTAAACAACAAAGTAGCAAGAGAATGCATTAGTGCAAAACACAACGGCCAGCAGGCATCACATAAACCATCTACCAACAAACAGTTCTTAAACAAATCCCTCTCATCAATTACTATTTATCCGCCGGCACGGACCCGGGAATAGGGCGTCTCAATTAGGTATTTATATTCGAATAAATTTCTCAGTGGCTTGTTTTCATGGCATTTTCTAGCTTACATTGTGCTCTAGTATTATAAAGTAGTTTATAGTTGGGAAGTGTATGCTGCAGTACATTCTAAAAGAAGAAAATAAAAAACTGAATAGTTTTAGCAACACTCCAACTACAGAAGTATTTGGGCCGTACTAAATGCATCTGTACAAGAAGAGTAGAAATAAGAGCACACTTCTAACTATGTAACGTGTGCACTTTAATTTAGATAAATAACACACAACTAGTGTACTATGCTTTTTAAACAAATTAGGTAGATAGAATAGTCAAAATGAATATAGCCAGAATTCACACAAACAGCATAGGTGTTAAAATAAAAGGCTAAGCTAGAAGTAGATTTGACCCATAACTATATTACACATAATTTAAAGACCCTGTGACAATATAAATGCTACTTAATTAGTCTTTGCTCCACTGTGCTAATTATAGTGGAAGAGTGCATTATAGAATATTTACTAAAAGACAAATGTTTTTTCGATCTATCTATTTTTTATTCTATACATGTGAAGAGAATGGCTAAAATAAAGGGCCCTTCTTAAATCAATTAAGAAAATGCAGTGAACTTGCTGTAGATTGCATGTCATGAGGCGATGCAGTAAATTGGCTAAATATCATGCACACATTTTATACAGAATCTAAAGAGGTCTCGCCGGATGTTCTGCTCCTGGACATTCTATGTGCATATCTGCTGACTCTTCTTTTTACATACTCTGCATACATAAACACCCGATCCAGGTATAGGCCAATGCAGTATCCAATAATTCCGCAGCACATGCACAATAGAATCAGCACCATATGCTCAGGTATTTCTTGCAGGATCTCAAACTCCCTATTTCCAGACTGTATATCATCGGGGGAAAATCCATCAATATTTGCAATTTTGTCTGTATACATACCACGCTCAGCACGCATGGCATTTTCTCCTAGAAACTTAAGAGCTTTTTTCTCTGGAAGCCCCTTTGCAACTGTCCACAATGCTAAGCAAAGCAGCATGATGCTTATATTTGTTGATTTCATGCAAACACAACAGAGGTCTTAATTAAAGCTTGAATTGGCATCTAGAAGCTCTATCAGAGTAGAAGAACTTCCTTAATGGAGCCTATTGTTAGCCAACTATGATTGCAGCTGTTTTGTATAAATAAACAGCCTGTCAAACTTTGACACCTGCTATGCTTGCACTAAACTAGTACTGTGAGTAACTGCGCACACAAACAGGTGTCTGAATAAAAATATAGCATAGAACGAGTAAGAATAGTTGTATACGGAAAAGCCATCTATAATAGTCTATTTATTTTCTGTCTACTGCTCTCTACAGACTGGAACATTTTCCTTCTCTTCTGTTCTTTCCTCAGCTCTTTCCTCAAGTGAATCTCTGATATAGCTTAAGCGCCCTTTCAATTCGTATATTTTATTTAGGTCTACCTTCTCCTTGCTGATCGATATTAGTATTCTCTTGAGGGAGTTTATCCGCTCAGTGTGCTCGGACACCTCCTTTTCTCCATCCTTGGAAACCACCTCCATAGCAACAGATTTGAATACATCTCTTCTCCATGAAATAACCATCCGGATTGTAAGAATGACTTCGTACCGCATTTCTTTGTTCTCAAACATCTCTGTCAGCACTTCAAGTAAAGGAATAATGCTTCTGTCTGGAAGACTTCGGACCATCTTTTCCTTTGTTTCTTCCTGCAGCTCCAGAAATGTGTATAAAAAATCTCTGTTCTTGCTGATAACAGCCTGCTCTAAAGCTGTGCTGTGTCCCGCTTGCATGCCCGACATTTTTAAAATTTTTTCGTGCTCTTTTACTTATGTAATCCAGCTGCTAAAAATCCTTTCTTTCCATGCACGGCCTTAGACTGCACTGTGAAGACAGCACGCACCAGAATGCCAAATTGTACTATTCTTCGTTCTCTAGATCTTCCTCTAAATCTTTTATCTTGTCTTCAGATAAATTCTTTGCTTTTCTTCCTCTTGTTATGGTCTTCTCCCGTATTTTACCGTGTATTCTGTAGTACAGGCCACATGCATTGCACACAACTATATCCCCAATCCGCCTCCATAGACTTGTCTCTCGTGTTTGGCAAAACCCGCATACCTTCTGGGACTCATGTATGCTAACTCTTCTTGTCTGCATTGTGTCCATGTAGTACCGAATGAGTATTTTCTTGGCCTGAATACTTTTAGTCAGAGTAGACGCAGGAGGAGAATATTTCACCTTTTCTGGCGACTCATACAACATCTCTATCTTCTTCCGTAGCTTTTTCTGATCTCTATCGCTTCTTATCTTTTTCGTATTCATGAAAGTGAATTTTCAAAAAGGATTTCATTTATTAGAATCTTGCTTTGCAATTGGTTCTTCGGGCCCCTCTTCGTTTTTATCTTTTCGATTGTTCTTAAAAAGCTTTTTTGGCCTGGACATTCCCCCGTGTGTCCGAATATAAAGACCGCACGCATTGCAAACCATCTGATCACCATGCCTGCGCCACAGAGGGGTCTTCTTTGTTCCACACTGCCCGCACTCAAAATTTAACTGCTTTACATCTTTACGCTTTTCTTCACATTTATTATTTAAAGTACAATGAATTATTTCTTTACATATCTGTGTGCACACCTCACTTGTGTCGCGTGGATGAAAGTGAAGTTTGATCTTCGGGACTGCGTTCTCCTTTGATAGATCGAATCGAAGTGCCTGCAGGCCAATAGTCATGGCGAGCAGCACCTCACAAGTTTCATTACTTCGTTCTAACCCAGATTCTGGACTACCACCCGAAATAGATGCTTTATCAGATTCTATGGGTCCATCATCTTTTTTTAAAGTATCTTTTGTTTCCTCCATTGCACTCCATTTTTCATCCGGAAAGAATTAAATAAACCAAAAATTTGATATAAAAGTGAATGATTGTATGCTGATTATTTACTCAAGTGATGTGCTTAATCCACATCAGACATTTGAATCGTCTCTGTCTCTTCTTTCGAAGCATTTGATTCTGTCTGTGCGTTTTAAGTTTTTGTACTCTTTTAATTTTTGGTCTTTTTTATTCTTGAGCTTTCTTTCTTTTAGCTGCGAGTGTCTATCAACCATTGGGTCCTCATGCTCTTTCACCTCTATTAGCCAGTTTCTATCAAGGTCATTTTTACTTCCTCTTCCAAAGGCAGGCATGTACTCCCTCTTTACCTCGTCGTATATTCGCCCCCCTGACTTATTCTTGCTCTTCACAATTCCCTTTCGTGCTGCAAACTGCTCCCACTTTGTCTTCACTGACTCCTCTGGAAGGACCCGGGCCCGTGGAAAGACTGTTTCTTTGGAGTACTCTGGCATGTGCGCAAGTATTTCCTTTGGGAGAACATACTGCGTGGCATTGTGCAGGTCGTATTTTGTGGGCAGCTCCTTTAACTTTTTGAAGAAACTCAAGGCAAGCCCTTTGTATTTCTCAGAAGGTGCCATGCTTCCACTTCCTTCTGATATAGCTATGAACCTCTTTGTATCACACACATCTCCCAACCGCATTATTAAAATTTTTCTAGCCCACTGCAATATATAGCTCTCTTACTGCTGCATTAAATACGCTACATTTTGAATCTACCCACGCCCACTGCCCTCGCATATACCTCAGTGTATTCTGCATTTTCTCAAGTGCATGCTCATTTTCACTTATTAGAAATACTATATAAAAGACATAAATTTCACCTTTGTGCACTCTGCCTTCTATTCAGAATGCACTATTCTCTTGACTGCTGCAATTTGAATAGATCACTGCACTAATAGAATTCACACTAAAAACTCATTAATACTGTGCATATATAACAGTAAAAGTGGATAAAAGTGCATATTTACCCTAATATGAGCCAATACACGATAAAAAGAATGTTTATAATGATAAGAGGAATGAAGCTAAGGGTTTTGATTGTTCTTATCAACTCAGATAACTGTCTTACAGCTCCATTTTCACTCTTTCTGCATATACCCAGATTATTAAGGAATCTGTCTTCGTTCAGTATGCACACACTGTTCCCAAGCATGGTAAATGTGTAAAGAATAGTTCCAAGCCCAAACATAAAAAAAATAAACTAGAAGCACTTAATAGACAGAAATGCACAGATAAATTCCCAAATAATAAATATATGCTTATTAGTGAATTGCTTGCAGTGGAGTGCTTTGCAGATACTCTTGCAGGCTAAACCAGAATTAAAATGCCATGAAGAAGACTGAGTATTACATATTTATCGATACATTTTGGTCAGATTTATTATATGATATAGATCTTTATATGAACACTTCCATTGTAATCTAATCACTTTCATGTTCAGAATACTTTCTATCTTTGATATGAAATTCCTTCCAGATGGATATTCTTATTTCTGTGCGCCTTTTTCTTCTAAGCATATTCCTGCACTCTTTCTTGTGCATTTAGAAATATCTTCGTACTTAGCTCTCTTTAATTAGTATCCTGGAATATTAGAAGCTTTTTTTGTCTGGGAATTTGTCTCTTTGCCCTTTGTGCACGTATTTTGCACTTTTCCTGGTATAGTACAGTCACCACGGCAGGCGCAATGAGTGTGCAAAATAGCTCCCAAAGGGCCATTTCCCTTGGGGTGACAAACACGGATATGTTACTTGAAAGAATATTCAGAGCAAGAGAAATAGCCCGCAGTGCATATACATTTGCACTCACTAGGGGTAGCTCATTTATGCCAAGCTGCAAAAGTATAAAGGCAATATTAAACCCGCTAGCACACTCTATCCTTTCTATTCTAGAGGAGAGCATCAGACCTGCAGAAATACCTGCACCTTGTCTGAGTGTTTTGTGCGATGAAAAAAGAAAAGAGCATGCACTCAGAATAATCCCGAAATAGACCATATATACTGCCCTGTATAGTAGATGGTGTAGTAATGGGGAGATAAACAGGATATGAAGAAGGTATATTTGAAATATTCTGGCTGTTTTTCTTTGTGTGCTGAATATTCTCTCCCACACTAAAACTAAGGCAGCATACAGAATAGATACATATTCCATGTAGTTAAGGGTTCCCCATGTCCTATCAATAAAGTATAAAATATTCGCAGCAAAAAGGACAAGCGATATCTTGTTGAACACTCGCCACATCACAAGTATGTCTGTCTCTGGGTAAATCATTTAATTTAATTTGCAGCTTAAACAAATATAAACATCTTCATCTGATCATATGTGTACAGGTTTATTTTAAAAGTGCAAAATATAAAGGAAGACACATGCATTCTACAGCACATCAAAGGATGTATATACAGCAGAGTGATTAAATATAGTGGATGTGTAGATCTGGTCATACGAATATGAACAATAAGAATAGGGATTTTCCTGGGTGATGAAGCTGAGGACGTGAAAAGATAAAGTGTGCAGATGGCAGTAGACTGTATGCTCGTATTTATTTCTAATTTAATTTTCTGTTACATTTACGATGTCATCCCTGTGGTTGTGGCCCTGTATCACACAGTCCGCCAGAAATATTATATTTCGAACCTCTATTTCCTGCAGAATCAGCTGTGTGTAGACCACGCTGTAGTCATCGTATATATAGAATGACTTGTTGCAGAGCCTGATCTCCTCCCGAAGCAAGGCATCCTCTACACCCGTCTCATTCCCAACAATATTCCGGTACTTGATATGTGTGCTAAGCACTCCCTCCAGCTCACTTGTATTCTTGCAGTTTAGCAAGAGTTCTTTGTGCACATTCGTGAAGCTGTTGCACCGCGGGAAAAGACTCATCTTCTCAGAGGTTGACATGTTCCCATTCATGAGCGCATAAAGTATCTCAATGATTATCTTGTCTCCCTCAAAGACAATCAGCTCAGAGAGGCAGAGATCATTCTTCATGCAGTAGTCATACACAAATTCAATATACCTCTTCTGCAAGACACTCTTCACATACTGAATATCCCGATTAAGAAGGTCAGAGTCAAGGCCCTCCACATACTTACTGAGTGACGTATTCTCCAAGCAATACTTCCATGTGTCCTTGGCAGACTGCGTCACTTTAATGAAATCCAACCCAGGATATCCCCCCAGTGGATGCGTGTCAATCTCTGTCTCCAGAAGCTTAGGACTCTCCTTCTTGCAGGCCCAGAGGTATATGAAGTTGTCCAGCTGAAATTTCTCTTTATAGAAGTCAATTAGAGCAGAGGATTTATCCGTTGTAAAAGACCGGGTTATTTTAATCTGCTGGTCAATGCACTTGTACATGGCAGACTTAAATGAAGCCAAAGACGTCTTTGACTCCAGCAAATACTTCCCATATATTGTGCTTTGCAATTTCACCTTTAAATCATCCAAGTCATTTGCAGCCTTAATTATTCTGTAGTGTTCTTCCCTCAGAAGCATGTTTTTGTTCCCATGGACATAGTTAATTATGCCAGTCTCGCCGTACATCTTCTATTGAAAAATAATAAAAATATTTATGCTGTGCTTACAGAGGCACTAGCAGCCATAAATATTTTTATTATTTTTCTGGAATGGCTTCTATTTCTGTAAGTAAGAGGGCCCTTCTAGCAGGAATTGGCAAATCGTACAGTGACGAGGAGATGACTGATATTCTGTTTGATTTTGGCTTGGAGTTAGATGAAATCTTAACAGAAGATGGGGAGGTGAAATATAAGATAGATGTACCTGCGAATAGATACGATCTATTGTGCTTGAAGGGATTGGTGTATGGCTTATTGGCGTACATCGACTCAGTCCCTGCGAAAATAGTTTCAGGTAAGAAGATATACGAGGCAGTGCATGGGGACAGGCCAGAGAGCAGGCCGTATGTTAAGATGGCAATCCTAAAGGGTGTCTCTTTAGAGAACGGAGGATACTCTGATTTAATTAACTTCCAGGACAAGTTGCACCAGGGCCTGGGGCAGAACAGAAGGCTAATGGCAATTGGGACGCATGACTATGACAAGACAGTCAGGCCATACACGTACACTGCAATGGATGAAGATGCGATTAAGTTTGTGCCTCTCTCGCAGGAAAGGGAATACACCAGGAAGGAACTGGATGTTTTGTACAAAGATGACAGTAAGCTGAAGAGTTACTTAAATTTATCCCGGGAGAATAATAAGGTGCCTGTGATACTGGACAGTGCAGGAAAGATCCTTTCCCTTCCGCCTTTGATAAACAGCGAATTTTCAAAGATAACTGAAAAAACAAAGAATATCTTCATAGAGATAACGGGAACTGACCTTGTAAGGGTCTCTACTGCAATGAATCTTCTTCTGCACCACTTTTCAGAGAGTACAACGGAGATAGAGGAAATAGTTGTTGAAAATGGAGAAGAAGATGTGCAGGCAGCAGCGCACTTCAGAATTACCTCAGAAATAGTGAAGAAAGAGCTGACACTGTCTCTCTCTTTGAGCGCAGTGAAAACCTACATGGAGAGGATGATGCACGCAGTAGAGGTGCAGGAAGGCTCAACAGAAGCAGATTGGTGCATTAATATTATTCCTACACAGCTTAGACCTGATATTATGCACCAGTGCGACATAATAGAGGACATAGCAATTGCGCACGGATACAACAACTTTGAAAGAACACTTGGAGACTCGTACACAGTTGGGAAGGAACTGCCTATAAATAAGATGGCCCAGAGTATTAGGCAGGAGTGCGCAAGAATGGATTACACAGAACTATTTACAATGGCACTTCTCTCAGCAGAAGACTACTTTGGGTTTAACATAGAGAGACACATTAAGGTAAAGAACCCAAAAAGCACAGAGTGCGAGGTACTCAGGCAGCACTTGATTCCATCTGTGCTAAAGTGCCTTATATCAAACCAGTATTACCAACTGCCAATTAAGGTCTTTGAGGTGTCAGATGTGGGTGAGTTCGTGGAGAGTGATGTGGGTGTGAGAAACAGAAAAAAGCTCTGCATGGGAATATGCGGAAGAACAAGTGGCTTGGAGTCACTGCATGAGGCATTTGATGTGCTCATGAAGAGACAGGGATTTAATGTAACATACAAGAATGAAGACTGTGCACCGTTTGTTAAAGGCAGATCATGCAAAGTGCTTTACAACGGAAAGGAGATTGGATTCCTGGGGGTGCTTGATATAGAGATACTTGCACACCACAGAATGCCATACGTGTGCTCATTCGTGGAGGTGTGTCTGGACGAACTAATGGAGTAGCGCGGTGCTAAAGCAGCAGCGCATAGAAATAAATATATTTCATCTTGGTAATTAATATTCAGGGCATAGACATATTCATAGCAGACCTGCATGATATCCAGGTAGCACCCACATTATATCCAGCAGTAGCATGATTGCCACTAACAAAAAATCCATGCATTTGGGGAATATGTGAAACTATTTATAATCTAGCAGAGGCACATAGTCACTCCTTATAGTTTGTGCATTAAAAATCTAAAGATTAAAGAGCCTGTGGTTGGTGCATATTTATTGATGGGCACAAATATTATTTCTGTAGTGCATGCACTGAGACTCTTTCTATTCGGAA
Source organism: Nematocida ausubeli (assembly GCF_000738915.1). Taxonomy (NCBI): domain Eukaryota; kingdom Fungi; phylum Microsporidia; genus Nematocida; species Nematocida ausubeli. Next base: position 724,324 of record NW_026515636.1, read on the forward strand.
ATCTGCAAATCAAAGAGACAGAAGTATTATGGTCCTGTAAAGGAGAACATGAATTTTAATGATTTATCTTCTCTTCAGTAGGGTTTTATGCATATCCGTTCTGGCTAGATTTTAATTCAATAGTCTTTCACTAAAAATTGGAAATCTATAAGTAGTATTTTTATCTTTTCACTTCTCTATAAGTATTTATTCATAAGGTATTTCTTGCAGAACTGAAGCATGATATCCTTCTGCACTGAATATCCTGCAATTTCAGTGCACTCTCATTTTAGTGCGTGCTGCATGGGTATATTCTAGTTATATGCCATCTGGCCACACGGCTCCCACTAAAATAGGAAGAATAATTGTTGCATCAGCATGGACCTTGATTGAGTTCGTGTGCTTCTTAATTTTCCCCCAAGAGACAGACTCATCCACCTGCGCGCCTGCATCACTTCCATCGTACTCCTGTGCTGTGTTAATGAGCACGCAATGGTCTAGCCCATTTCTAAACAGATTTGCATTCAGAATGTGGTGCTTTATGACACCTGCCCCAAGAACAAGTGCCCCTGTGCTTTCACTGAACAAGCCCTCCCCGTTAATCCGTGCAATATCTTCTACGCTATCAATTACTAGGTCTCTTCTCCTTGTGAAATATGTAATTATATCTCCAATTGATCCATCCGTTAGTGCAGGACAGTACACTGGAATATTATTCTTGTATGCCCAGTAGTAAACAGACTCTTCAGAAGCCACCTTCTTGCCTAGCTCGTATATAAGCCTAGAGGGTGTTATAATTGATATATCTCCTACTCTTCTGTATCCAGTACCCAGGCCCTGCACCTCAGACTGTGCATCAGGCTCTTCCAGCTTGCCTTCAACAATTTCATTCAGAAATTCTTTCATCCACTCCTCAAAGACAAAATAGTTTTCATTTGGGATAAGTACATTTCCCACCCGATTTAGACCCTGTGACCTAAGAGTGGCTCCGTCCATGGAAAACTTCCCTAGCCTGGATGGCTTCAGTGTCTTTATGATATCTTCCTCAATTCCGCCTGCTGTACTGACTAGCACATCCACAAACTTATTTCTCACAAGATATGCTATTATGTCCCTAAGCCCTGAGGATATCAGATTACTCGTATACCCCAAGAATATCTTACTATTATTCTTGCGCATCCTTTTTAGCTCCTCAATTGCCAGATATAAATGAGATCCTTGGAAACCAACGGTTTTATATCCAGAAATCCACCCAGACAGATCTATCTTTGAGAATCCCTTCCCAGAGACAACCTCCATGCCCTCAATCTCCTCAGGACACTCTTCAATATCTGAGTCAGCCAGGTCCTTAACACTTCCTTTGTTCACAGCGGCTGCCGGTCTCTCCATAAAAAAATTAATCTTTCGCACGAACTTGTTTCTGCTTGCAAAACCCCCTGGACGTATATCCCTGCAGATTCAGCCACATAAAGTACCCAAAGAGAGAAGAAATAAATGCAGCCAGAACAGAAGACCATACTAAAGTGATGTAAAAGTAAGCAGAAGAGTAGGACATTTTAAGTTCAGGGAAATCCTGTGAGAATCTAAAGTAAACCAGAACCACTCCCCGGATAAACTCCAAAGACAGAAGATTCATGAAGTACGGGTAATTCTTCTCCCCAATGCAATTACTCAGCCAGTGACAGTGATGGTCCATGACAGAAATGCATCTATCACACTCCCTGCAGTGAGATGCACCAGAGGGCCTAAATATCCCGCATGTCTTACAGAATACTTCTGTGTGAAGTGTCTGCCCCTTTCTTTCAAATCCTCTGCCTAGTATATTTTTATCGTCTTCTACTGTTCTGTATGCAAATCCACTGAAAAAAACATGTTTGTGGTAATTTGAGTTTCGCCTGGAAAGAACACCCGGGTCCATCCTGCCAATGATTATAATTAGCAAGGAGGTGGTGACTGTGAGACCAGAAAAAAGATATAGTAAGGGACCCTTCAGAAATGCAAGACCCAAAAGGGTTCCCATCACCTCAACTAGTACAGAGAAGAATGCTCTTTTGTCCATATATTTCGCATGCATTGCTTTGGTAAATTTGAATATTTGAGTTTTTATTGGTAAATTAAAACAAAAGAAAATTGGTCTATTTACGAGGGGCTTAGAAGGGCACTTGATGTCGGGGAGACAGGAATAGGTGCACTTTCTAGGAGGGATTCCTGGATGGGTGCAGATTTCTGTTTTGCTGCTACCTTTCTGTACGTCTGCCTCTCAAAGTTAAGGAACAGTCCTATAAGAATTATCACATATACAACATTGAAGATAATAGCTGAGTATTGGTAGAACCTAAGGGTGGGTTCTGTGCTAAAGGTAGACTCTCGGCTGATATATATGGCACCAAAGAAAAGACCAACAAAGAACTGGGCTATCTGCATGAATGTAATAAGCCTCTTAAAGGGCGCCCTGATGCCAATGACTGTCATTGCGTAGTATAAATACATTGTGCTATGGATGAAGGAATTTAGCACAACCCAGATCCAGCCAGAATACGACTGCGACAAGGAAACAAGCCAGCATGCAACAATTGCGCCTGCATGGTGGTACATCTGCAAGAAAGAACTTTCTTTGTGGCTTAGGAAAAGTATCAGTGTATCAACCACTTCGTAGTATTTTGAGATATAAAATATCCAGATCCACGGGGAAAGGCCTCTTTCCATTGATCCATCTGAGTCAGATAGGAAGGCTTCAAATGACATGGTTGAGAACCCAGTGGAAATTACCTCAAAGGTCTTCTTGAAAACAAGCATGCTAAAGAGGGACATTCCCATGTTGTGCAAGAAAATCATGGTTTTCAGTTGCATGCTCTTCTGTGCCTTGCGTGCCACAGTTTTTTCTGATGCACTTGATTGCGGGTTTAGAATTTCCTTCTTTTCGTGCTTTTCTTTGATGCGCTTGTTATTCCTAAGGACCCACACGACATAAATAAGCGCACTGAAGACAGGCACCTCCCAATGAAGTGATACTGATTTAAGCCATCCTAGCAAATTGTCTGTGCTCTGCAGACTATCCATTTGTTTTATTTGAATATTTTTTCATAATAACCCGAATTAATTAATTTAAAGCCATCACATTCTAATTAAAGCACCCTTAATATACGGTTTACCTGAATAACTCGAATCCAAAAAGCACACCCTAATAATATTCCTGATATAACCCGAAATCACCCGAAATTATGAAGAGACCAAAATTCACTGAATTTCCAGTCACTCCATGCATATGCATACCCAGGATATTCAGTAAATTTAGGTGCCAGTGCAGTGCACAGTAATTAAGAAATCAGTCACCCATCCAAAAAATATTCCATCATGTAGACCATAATATTGTGTGTGCGAAGTCTCATTCAGACGCACTCTCATGCGATTATTTTCGGATTATTATAATTTGCATGAATTCCTGCACTTTTTAATTCGAGTACTTTCATATTTCCATTATAAACTAGCCTAATAATCTCCTTGGAGAGTATAACCCGAATATGCATAAAGTAAGCGAATATGTGGATTTTCACTGAAATTCATACAGTCATATTTAGGGGAAAGAAAACATGAAATATTCTTTGGTAATCCCCTGGATTTTAATGAAGTTTAGTAAAACTTTAAAGGAAAAGCAAGTGCAGGAATGGAGAGCTAAATATCTGAGCTATGAAGAGTTGAAAGAAAAGATAGATGCCAGCCAGGATGAGTTCATCCAAGAGATCAATAAAGAAGTAGAGAAAGTGGATGTTTTCTATAGAATTCTGGAAAGAGGGATACTCCGGGGGCTCGTTGACCTATTAGAACTTTTCCCAGAGGAAGAGTTCCCATATGCATACGAGATGGTCTATGAGAATTGGAAGCTGGCCATGGCTAAATCAGTGAGTGTAAGACACAAAAGAAGCAGGCAGGAGAGACCGATTAAGAAGTCAGCCAGAAAGGTAAGGGAGAATAAAGTACTAGAGTTCTACGTGGCACTAAACAAAGTCCTCCAATACAAGCGCATGAACATAACGGGATTTAGGAAGATCCTGAAGAAATACGACAAGAAGAATGGAACAGACATACAAAACATAAAAATGGAAGAGATAAGGACCAGATCTATCTTCATGCAGCAGACAGTTGAAGAAATCATTGAATTCACAAGGTACCTCCATAAGGAAATCACACCAAACAGGAAAAGAGACAGAGCAAAAAGACTTGTTGTAGACCTAACAGAAGAAGATGCCCAGGGAGATGGAAAGAGCTTTTCATCTGGGGCCATGATGAGTGCAAGTATATTTCTTATGGCAATGTCACTGCAAAACACAGAGGGTCTCATGCAGTATGGAATTCTCTATACTTTTGATATTCTTTTGCTCTCTTTAGGGGCTTTGTTCTATATATGCAGGAAGAACCTAGTGAATTATACACTCATTCTGGAGCTGAACCTAAAGCCAAAGTTCAAAATATCAAACTACTTCCTGATGTGCGGGATTGTCTTCCTGCTGCACTCTCTGGCTGGATACCTAAGCGTAAATCACTGGGTTGTATATATCCTAACAGGAGTTGTTTTCCTTATGCCCTTAGACTACTTTTACAGGGAAATTCGGGTGTATTTATTCCGTACAGTGGCAGATGTGCTTGCATGCAGTGTATTCGGGAAGGTTCATTTCAAGCACTTTTTCATTGCAGATTATCTCATAAGCATCAGGGCTGCCTTGATGCTTGCGATTATGGCGGGCCTGCAGGGACCACCAAGCACTGGTGTTCAGTGCGTAGTCCATTATATGCCCATTATCATTCGCATATTCCAATGTATTAGAAGACACTTTGAAAAGACAAATAGACATGCATTCCCGCACATGTACAATACATTAAAATACATCATCTCTTTCGGAAGTGACACTTTATTGATCTTATCTGATACTGTAAATATCTGGATACGCATGGCTGGGCTAATTATCACACACGTATTCGGGCTGATGTGGGATGTGTCTGTGGACTGGATGCTTTGGAATAGGCCGAAAGTGTACGATAACACAGTCTACATATCCGCATGCATTTTTAATTTTGCAGTACGCTTGGCGGCTGTTGTAAGTCCTTTAATGTTTAAGATAGCAGGGCCATGCGAGGTAGAGACTAAGCTTAAGATTAAGCTGGCCCTTTGCATACTTGAAATTGTAAGGCGTCTTATCTGGGGAATTATCCGAATAGAAGTGGAGCACTTGAATAACTGCAATAGACTGAAGGCAATTAGTGGGCCATTGAATGACCTGTTCTACTTGGAGGATGATCGGTAGATTATTGCACCAGTGCGCTGCATAAAGCACTTGCCCACATAACCCGAAATAACTGAAATTCAATCAAAACCTTTTATTATCAAATTATGCAGTAGAGACATACTGTAATAACTGTTATATCTGCAAGTATGCCCAATTGAATTTGGGTTATTTGTACCAGATATCCACAGTTATTAATAAATAAATTATAAAGAAGTATTTGCAGGAATGCAGAAACAAAGACATATACTTTAAGTTATTTGGTTTTTTTGTTTTTTTACCTTCAGTGAAGAGGTTTATTTAGTTCTATTTTTTATATTCACATGTATATGGGCATATTAGTAGGTTAGTCAGTATATATGTGGTTTATTACTAATTTAGTTCGGGTTATATATATGGTTTTATTAGGAGTTTAGTCAGTATACATGTAGTTAGTCAGTATATATATGTGGTTTATTATTAATCTATACGCCTTTATTAGTAGGTTAGTTTTAACTGTGCTTTTATCACTAGTCTAGCCATATATACGCCTTTGCTACTAGTCTACTCCTAACTGTATCTTCACTATTAGTCTATTAATCTGCCCACATAAGCATATACTCCCATAAACAGCACGATATAGTCACCTGGGCACAGAATTAACTCACTTTAAGTATGAGAATTCTTCAGAGTGCTTATCAATCACTTCCTGCCAGTCACTGAATAATTTTGCATTCTCCTGGGTGCAGACTGCAGGATACAAGTGCTCTGCCTTATACTCATCACACCCAGCATTATCAATTACGCCCCTGGATGCCCCGAAATTCTTATTATAATTTGTGAAGTAACTGTGCGACAGAAGAAGCAACTCCCCAGGGACCTTAGGGATATTCACTTTCTCAGGTGACATAACCTTATCAAGTGCCTCCTGCACATCTCCCACAGTCTGAATCCTTTGGGCTGCCAGGATGGCAAACCCAATCATCTTCCGGATCTGGTGAATCATGAAGCTCTGGCCGTGCAGTAAAACCCTGCACCACTTTATTCCATCAGATAGATACTCTTCAACTTCTATCTTTTTTATAAACCTTTTTGGGCCTTTCTCTTGGTTTGTTGCTGTGAAATTATGGAAGTTATGGGTTCCTTGCATCTTCTTCAGACTCTCCATGAATATGTCTCTCTTCCTAGTGATATCTTCTGGTGCATCACTCTCTTGGGTGTATGCACTAAGGGGCACAAAATATTCATAGACCCGGGACTCACACCTATTCTTAGCATCAAAGTTCTTTGTTGTTTCAACTATCCTGTGCAGTGTTATATTATGCATAGGCAGGATTTCCTTCAGTTCCCTCTCCAAGTCACTAATACTTCTATTATCTACTTCAATCCTTAGTGACAGCACAAGCATAGCTGCATGCACACCTTTATCCGTTCTAGATGATCTTTGTAGACCTACCTTAGAATAGTCTTCTGCATTCCTGTCTGAAATATATTTTAGACCATATATTTCATCACACACTGTCTTCTCAATTGTCTTTTCATCTTTGTTTATCTGGCTGCCTTTATATCCTATTCCATTATATCCTATAATTAGTGCAACTCTTTTCTTTGTCATTTAAAATATTTTCATGCTCCCACATATGTATAGAAAGTATTTATATAGAGTATTTATACAAGAGTATTTATATAGAGTAAGTATATAGAGTGTTTATTTGTTAGTATACTAGTGTATTTTAGTGTATACTAGTGTATTTTAGTAAGTGTTATTTTGTCATTTAATGGTTTACTAGTGTATGTTAGTGTATTATTATTTGTTAGTTCGTTAGTTTTCTAGTGTACTAGTATATATGTATTATTTATTTTCTACTATACTAGTATGTTAGTGTACTAGTAGACTAGTATATCTTAGTATACTAGTGTGTTATTTTACTAATTTATTTATTCACTAGTGTACTAGTATATTTATATATTAGTCTACTGTACTAGTCTACTAAAATATACTACTCTACTAAAAATATTAAAAGCACTAGTAGCTTACTATTCTACTAAAAAGCACTAAAATACACTAGTAGAATAAATATAACATAAAACCATCTTTATCATAAACTCACCATAAATAACCTACAAATAACTCACTATAAAACTACTACTAATAACTCATCAAGAAACTACTACAAAATCTACTATTAATAACTCACTATAAAACTACTAATAATAATCTACTACAAAACCACCATAAATAACATACTAATAACTCAATTCACTACAAATAGCTCACTATAAAACTACTAATAACTCATTAAGAAACCAAATGGCACACTATAAATACCTTTATTATCATATCACACTAATTGTATCTCTGCCTTAATGCGCCTTACAACTTCCCTGGCAGTAGGTCTTTTCTCTGGTCTTTCTTCTATCATCTCCTTAATTATACTGTACATATTTGTGCTTATCCCAGATTCATGCACAATCCTTTTCTTTTCTTCCCTGTGTATCTTACTCCAGTCTACACCCTTAACAGGCAGTACTTCAAAGAGTAGTTCTATTAAGATTAACCCAGCACTATAAATATCACTTGCAAATGAGCATGTATTCTGCAGTAATTCTGGTGCCATGTATAATCTATCACCATCGCACTCTATTTCCGTCTGGTCAGTGGCTGATCTACTAATCCCAAAGTCACCTATTTTCACTGTAAATTGATCATTCGCATGGTGCAAGTATATGTTATCTGGTTTTATATCTAAGTGTATAATATTATGGGAGTGAATTGTCTTTAAAGCCTTCAGTATCTGCAGGATAACTGAATACTTCACAATATTAGGATATTTTCCCTTCTGCCTTATAATCTCACGCAGTGTACCTTTGTTACAGAATGCCATCTGTATATGGAGTAGTGAATTTTCCTCCCAGGCCTTGATTATTCTTGTTATGTAAGAACTATTCCTAAGTCTATGCAAGAACTTCGCCTCTCTTATGGTAGTGTGCCTCTCCTTATTCGATGTCCACTTTCTCCTGGATATTTTTATGATTGTAGGGGTACTTTCATTTAGTGTTTCCTCTAAGGGTCTTTTACTATTTCTGCAGAAAGTGCATATTTGCATTATCTCTGGTAGACTTTTCTCTTCAACTAAATGAACTTCTGATTCAGTTCCTGTGTAAATTGTTGCCTTTATTAAGAAGTGCGATGAAAGGTAGTTTATCACAGGGCATACACCTGGGTGCCCTTTAATTACTGCTTGGGCTGATTCTGTGATGATTTTCGTTTTCTCTTTTCTTCCTCTTTTCTTACGGAACCATTCACTTTCTTCTGTCTCTCTATCTAAATCTTGGAATATTTGTGCACTTCTGAATATCGCAGTGTTCTCCTTCATGGAATCCTTGTACTTTATCGTATTTCTCTTTATTTTCAGCTTAAAAGGGGTTTCTATATTGGCGATGTGTTTGACTGGGTGCTTCTTCTCTGGTGTCTTTGGGGTAATGAAGGGTCTTTCTTCATTTTCTGCATTTCTTGCTAAAAGTGCTGTTATTACGACATCTTCTGGTGAATTTTCTTTATCATACGGGCTATCATCTGTATATTCTGAATTATCATGTGTTTCTGCTTGTTTATTAGATATTTCGTCTGTATCCATCGATCTCTCATTCTCTTTCTCTTTGTGCGTCCATCTTTCCTCCATAAAAAGAACAAGAAAGTTTCTGCAAAAATATCCCGAATAAATTTATATATTATAGGATTATATACAGTGGAATATACGTATATTATATGTATATGGTGTAGTGTATAATGGTGAAGTGTCTATATGTATATAGATGTGTATATGGGAGAGTATGAAAGTTGCATGTGACAAGACTTATGGCAGATTGTCAGAACTATTTCCACTTTGTCAAGACTTAATCCACATTTACTTGAAAGTTACAAGACTTTTTCCATAATGACAAGACTTATTATGCGAGGACAAGACTTAATCCACAATGACAAAACTTATTATGCGAGGACATGACTTAATCCACATATACATTACTTATTACTCACTGTCACAATTTAATCCACTTATACATAACTTATTCCATCTATGGCAAGACTTAATCCACCTTTACTTGAAAACTACAAGACTTAATCCACCCCTCCCTAAAACTGACAAGACTTAATCCACACATAAAATCACCCAATATTTATACCCCAATACAATTTCTTCTACAATAATGCACAATACCCCATAATAACCACACATACGCAGTCACACCCAAAGAAAGGACATATCCCCATATAATTCTACCCAAATACTATCCCAAGTATCTGCAAGGCCACTCCCCACCCGTAATTAATGTGCCGACTTAGCTCAGTTGGGAGAGCGTTAGACTGAAGATCTAAAGGTCCTTGGTTCGAACCCGAGAGCCGGCATCTTTTTGTTTTTTCACACAAGACTTAATACACTTTGTTCAGAACTTATGACACTTATTACAGACTTAATACACTTTTACCATAACTTATGGCACTTATTACAAGACTTAATCCCCTCTAATAATAACATAATTAAATACTTCCAATACTCCCCCCTTATATCTCACTAATAATTAAATACTTTTAAGATAGTGCCCTTATATCTCTCTATAAAATAATAACCCAATACTCCCCCCCTTATATCCCACTAATAAAATAATAACCCAAGGTAGTACCCTTACACCCCACTCTCCCCAAGGGGGTACCCTTATATCCCTCTATAAACCCCACTAATACACGTATATAAAATAGACTAACTTTGAATTTATTCCGAATATCACCGCAATCACAAGGCACTCGCTGCCTTCTGAATGTATTCCACTAAGGGTCCCTTCTTCTTCAGCTCAATTGCCCCAATGCCCATGGGTAATAAGGCTCCTTCTCCCTTGAGTCTTTCAAATTCAGTTCGCTTAAACTCAGTGAACCCGTGCATTTCATTCACCTGAATGATCTGCTTCCCAGCGAACTTGTGCATGGCTCGTCTTAATCCTTCTCTGACTCTTTCTTCAGTGCCTTCTCTGCTTCTAACGGAAATTAGTGTCTGTCCTATTTCCACTCTGGCCGTACGTCCATTTGGTTTTCCAAATGACCCTCTCATTCCTGTCTGCAGTCTATCTGCACCTGCACATGACAACATCTTATTTATTCTTACGACGTGGTGAGTGTGAACCTTAAGCCTGAAGTGGAATGCATCTTTATCTAAGTGCGTTGATAAGTACTTATTCAATGCAATACGAGATGCTTCTAAGGCTTCTGCTGAGATTTGTTCTCTTTCCATTGAAATTAGATTAGTGCAAAGAGGCAGTTCTAATACTGTTGCCTTTCTCTTGCCTGTGTCGTATTTGGATACTTTTGAGTCTGGGACTCCCCTGCAGAACCTTGACTTAGGGTATGGCTTATTCTTAATGTATCTGTAACATCTTCCTGGTCTTCTTCCCATTGCAGGGGAGAAAAAAATGAAAAAATATATATTACATATTTATAGAATATTGACAGAATATATTCCACTTATTACAAAATATATTACTCTGGTGACAAGACTTAATCCATTTATTCAGAATATATTACACTGGTGACAAGACTTAATCCACTTATACAGAATATATTACATATGTGACAGAATATATTACACTTATTACAAAATATATTACTCTGATGACAAGACTTATGCTTTGTGTATTCTCTGAGTCTGACAAGACTTAATCCATATTTCTTCCTTAAATGTGCGTAATAAATAATGTCTAAATATATGACTAATTATAACGGGTTATTATTTATAACTTATTACACTATGTGGATTAAGTCTTGTCTGTTTTGGGATATGTGGATTAAGTCTTGTCAAGTTTATAAAGAGTGGAAAAAATAATGTATATGTGGAATATATTATGACAAAGTGGAAAAAGTTATGCAAAAGTAGAATATATTCTGTCATTACGGATTAAGTAATGTATTTGTGGATTAAGTCTTGTCATTGTGGAATATATTCTGTTAATTATAGGATAAGTGGATTAAGTTCTGTCGTATTTTATAAAAGAGGAATATATTCTGTCTATTTCCCAAATATTCCAAATATTTCTCAAACTAATTTATTCATCTATGATGGGTCTTTGCCTAGCACCCTTTGCGTGCGTTATTTTCCCGTCAATTGATTCCACATACAACAGATTCTTTTTCTTTTTCTTTAAGATCTCCTTCTCTATCTCTGTTGTATCTGCATCTCCTTCCCACAGGAATTCACTTGGGTTATATCTGGCTAGGTCCCATACAAATTCGCACGGTCCATTTCTTATGGCCTTCTTTCTGCTGTGAATTCCTGCTAATTGTGTCCCATCCATTTGCGCAATTGAATTATTTGCAGAATTTTCATTTAAAAATTCAATAACGGCATATTTAACGGTTTTACTTGGCATTTTTATCTTTTTAATTTCCCCAAACCGTGAAAATGCCAGTTCAATTAGTCTTCTGGTGAGTGTCCTTGGGACATGTTTAATTTGTACGGCTGCGTGCATGCTTAAAAATATTTGCAAAAAATGCACAATTCTGGTTATATCGGGATACTGTGTTGGAGTTAGTCTGTACTGTGGCATATTTGTGATTAATTAGTGGAATACGGTTGGAGTTAGTCAGTAGTGGGTTATAATTAGTATATTTATATATGATGTGTTGTAGTTAGTCAGTAGCGTGTTATAATTAGTCATATCTTGTTGTATTTATGACTAATAATATACTATATATGCTATATACGGGATATATGTATCTTTAGAGTAAGTTATATTTATTAAATGTTCGCTATGCAGGAATAAGACAGATTGGATGTAGTTAGGTATATATACGATAAAACACTGATATAAGTGGGTATATGTGATAAAATACTGTTAAATATCATTATATGGGTGTTATGTGGATATATATGTCTAATTCATCTACTAGGATTATTCACACCAATACAGCATACCAATACAACACACTAGTACTAATTACAGCGTATATAACCATAGTATACCCAAAATATTCACAAATACAACATATATCCTACAATACAACATACTATTACTAATTACAACGTATACACCCAAAACTAGTCACAAATACAAAATATATCCATAATATACCCGATATAACCCGAATCAATCATCCTCTATATCTCCATCTACATCATCTGCATTAGAATATATCATATCCATCATGGAATCATCGTCTGTTCTTTCTTCGTCCTCTGAGAAGAATTGTGGTGCATGTACTTCTGTTGTTATTATTTTATACTTATCTATGAGCCTTTTTAATAGATCATTTCTTATCTTCTGGTTATCCTTTGTTATATTCGGGTTATTCCTGGTTATCTCATGGTGTGCCTGTTTTATGTCTCTGGATATTTTATGAATTTGTGCAATTGTGTATGACACTAATACGTCTAAGGCAGATGCCTCTGAGGAGGTGAATCCTGTGGCTAGTAAGTCCAGGGAAATAAACTGTGTGATTAAATGGGATACTTCTTTCTGTGTGATGAATAGATTTGGGATTATTCCGCTGGAATTTTTGAAAATTCCGTTAGAATATTCTATGTGCATTTGTGTGTTTAATTTATCAGATATCTTTTGTGCTGCTGTATTATTATATGCTTTATAGCCTGGATGACGTATTTCATTCAGTCCATATAACTCGCTATAACTTGAGGTGTCCCATAAATCACTCTCACACACTGGGAAGCTATTATAGAAGTGTATGTACTCTGGGAGGTATAAATCTGTTGTTTTTAGGTCATTTAGGGCCATGTTCTGGTATCTCGGATTATATCGGGTTATCTCTGGTTTTTGTGAATTATTTCCAGAATTCTCTGGGTTTTTATACAGCTGAAGGGCCTTAATTGCACCCACTTCCATCCTCCAATATTCGCACATCCCCTTTTCGTTCCGTTTTTGCGTAAATTCTCCAGGATTCTGCAAGATTGCAGCCCGCATCCCCACCATCTCCTTGCGAATCACCTCAGATGCCATAAAATGCGGAATATCCGAGACCTCCTCAATTTCCACCTCCCTCTCAGAGAATAGATCCTGCAATAAAACCACAGACCGCTCCTTCATCTTTTGCGCATACATTGCATACGCATTCCCATGCGAATTATTAAACTTAAAGCAATTCTCCCAAATTAGCTCCAAATCTGCTGTAAACCCATTTATATCCACATATTCTTGCAGGAATAATTTCTTCCCTATTTTCCCCAGGTCCATTGGTTTTTTTATCATGTTGTAATACTCAGGTGCCTCCCTTTTGCTGACTTTATTTAAAAAGGGCATGGAAAAGGGCGAATACGCTTTCAACTTGGAAAGAACCTTTTCCATCTTCGAATACATTCTCTCTTGTTTATCTGAAAGATCTTTCCATTTACTTTTTGTGTGCATCCTGTGAATAATCCTTTCTAATTCTTTTAATTCAGATTTATTCGGGTTAAGCAAGGTTGTCAAATAATCTGCCCCAATTGTCTTCTTATTTTCGGTCTCTTCCTTCTTGTACGTGTATCCGTCGTATTCTACAGTGAAGTATTCCATAAAAGAAAAAAGTAATCGTTTATTAAAGAGGCAATAACTTATGGTCTAATTTTAATTGGATGCGCTCCTGGGAGAACTTGTCATCTGGTGAGAATCTGGCAGGATGCCCTGGGAGAATGTCTGACTTTATGTTTTGGTCGTATAATTTATAGACCTTTTTTCCGTCTTCCATTTTATATCCAATGTACGCCATGGAGTGAAAAGTTTTATTATTGCATATATAGTGTATTGAAGGATTGCTAGTGGGGAATATTGAGTGTTAAGGGGATTATTAGGAGGTTATTGTGTTTATAGTGTATTATTGGAGGGTTAGTTGGTTTTTGGTAAAGAGGGAGTATATTAGTGAAGAATTAGTGAAGAATTATTTACTGAAGGATTAGTTAATGATTGCTTAGTAAAGCTAATACTGAAGGAAGAACTAGTTAATAATTAGGAAGGCATGGTTAGTGAAGAACTAGTGAAGAATTAGTTAAATATATTACAATAGAAGAACTATTAAATAATTCATGGTGCATTCGGGTTATAATCAAAACATATTTATTGAATGGTCTGCTCCACTAATAATTAATGTCTTCTGGTGTGCTGGGAAACAAAAGAAAAAGACAAGAGTCTTTTCTTCATGAATTCGGATTATATTTGGATATATCACTGTATGCACTAAGATAACATATATTTAACTAAAGATCAATAATTTATTTAACGATTTGTCGTTTCTATGCGTGGCTTACTAGATTACTGGCCTTGCCTGCAACTAATCGGATGTCATTTACCCCTAGCATGTTACTCAACTGAACTGCCCCACTGTTTATTGTTCCATCTTGTTTGTTTTCTGACCTCTTGTCGCCTGATCTCTTCTTGCTTGGCTTTTTCTTAACTACGTTAGAGTCTGCTTTAGAACCTGGCTCTGAAAATGATATTTCCACATTCCTAATGTTGTTTGTTTCTGTGTTAGCACTGTTTTTCGTATCTGGTGACTCTGCGGATTTATCTTTTGATCCCTTCTTGGATTTACCTTCATCTGCTGGTACTGCAGCAGCTGACTTTTTTAGGTTCTGGGTGACCATGCTGCTTGCTACAGAAGTTGATCCCTTTTCTGTACCCCCAAATATTTTTCTGATTACGAATATGGAGATGGCTATCAGCACAATCACCAAGAGTACTAGTCCTACGATGTACATGATTTTTGTCTTCTTTCCCATCTTAGAGAACCTTGAGTTACCACTTCCCTCTCCGGATCCTTGTGAAGTTGCAGCGCCTGTGTCTGAGTTGTCTGCCATTTTTATGCATGCGTATGCCTTGGATTATATATCCCACTATGAGACAGCTGTCTCACCATGAAACTGCTTTCATTTTAAAATATGCATCTGAATGAATTTTGGTTTTACTATTTACGAATAGTTTTTTGTGTTGTTTCACAGTCAATGGCTAGAACAATTAAAAGCCTACTTTTAGCCGGAGACTCGGAAGACCTTGAATCTGCATTGGAGAATCGGGTTAGCGCACTGTTAATTGAGCCTGCACAGAGTGACAAAAGACTCCTGCAAGTAAATTCGGAAGAAATGAAAAAAGAGAGTGTGTTCATACAAGGAAGAGAGACTTTGAAGAGGATATCTTCTGTGATCGATGAAACTGAAGATGTAGAAGACTTGAAGAAAGAACTTCAGCCAATTCTGCAAGAAAACATGTACTTAATAAATAAGAAAGAGTTCTTGCAATTTATCTTGCAAATTCCAAAGGGGTGCGCAAGAAAATAGAAGGAAGCCATTCCTAGCCTGGAGAACTATTGGTTTCAGGGATTATTGGTTTCAAAAGTTATTAGGGTACATATTTGGGATAATAAATAGTTAAGCTAATAATTTAGGCTAATAGTAGGGCTAACAGGCAAACTAATAGTATGTAATACTTTAGGTTAATAGTAGGGGTAACATACTTCAGGCTGATAATATGGATATAATTGGGTCATAAATATCCTGTTTAGTCTTTCAAGAAAGCATTCATTTTATCATCCGGTTGTATTTGGACACATAGACTATCCAGTCCCTTTTATTGCATGTATTACATAAAAATCTATTTATATTCAATATAACGAATAGATATATAATAAATCTGCTGTATTAAGTGTCTTTGAGCTATTTATGACTTGTTTATCTTTTACCTATGCTGTGCGCCTATAATTAACTTACACCTGGATTAGCCTGAATTGGCTCTCTGTATAAGAAAGGAATATGCAATGAAAATTCTTTGGTGAAAATATGCAGTGGGACCGATTTGTCAAAAAGGAAGTGCATTGTGAGAAGGATAATTGGCCCATTGGAAGAGAGAAGGAATACTTGGATAGAATATCTGTGGATGACAAGAATGACTGGTACTTTGAAGTAAATGGTGTAAAACATCTTCTTCCCATTCAGAACATAGTCAGAGTAACAAAGGCGCAGGACACAACAGAAGAATATCTGATAAATAACAAAAGTGTTGGAATAGTTTTAAAGCCATCTGGAAGAATAAGGAAGTTTTTTAGGATACCATCTGTCACTCCTGAATCATTGACATATTTTGGAAACAGCTTGGTTGCAGGGCTTTCCCACAGCAAGGAAGAAGTGGTTTCCTTTACAGTGGGGGGTGTGAACTCAGACTCAGAATTTTCAATAACAAATATGGGGGTGGCAATTCGTCTGGAAAACTGCACAGAGATGTCAGCTGATGAAAATGGACTTTATGTCCTGCATGACGGCGGCATTTGCACACTCTTTCCGGCTGAGTTCTAGAGACTCTTTTATTTATAAAAATACATGCAGTAGTCTGGTTATTTCAGCTGCTTAAATAGAGTTTTATGTGCCTATTGGTTTGAAGTGTTTAATTTGCTTTAAGAATATACGGAAAGCCTACTGTCTGGTATTTAAGTTGGATATAACCTAACTGTGCCATTCTTAATGATGGACTAGCATGTATTTCTAAAATAAGCACTTGCCGTGCTTGAAATGAAGTAGAAAAACCAGCTAGAGAATAGCACTCTAAAATAGAGAATGTTTGTCAAGGGAGTTTTATTCTTGTAGTTATTTAGGTCTGTAAATGTACTGAGGTCTTTTGTCTCTGCGCTTGGTCTGTTCTTGACTTAAGATTTCGGGTTATATTAGCAAACTCATGAACTTGTAATAGAAAAGTAGAGAATTTATAAGAGTATTCAACTGAAAGCAGTAATAAATTATAGCCCAATACATCACGAGCTCTTTTTAACTTATTTTTTTGGTGCAGCTCAAGTTAATAAAAATAGCACTCTGAAACTAGTTATTTACATGCAGCTAGGAACTGACACCCGCACTTTAATCAGAAATGCCATATACCCCTAATATAACCCGAATATTTAAATAAATATGTGCTTTTGTTACTGCAATATAATGTGTAAGAAAGGGTTTTTGTTATCTTTATATTGCGCATGCATTGTACATGCATCATATAGTATTTTTGTTTGCATCCCCAACCTCTGGACAAGGGTTCTTTAGAATTTGTACTTTTTCTGATTTTCCCGATCCTTTATCTTTTATAAGTAGTAATCCTTCCAAGACAAAAACTATTATTAAAATGCAAATTGTACAGCTTATATTCACTGAATCTATAAAAATAAAAGACAAAAAGAATTAGATACCAGAATATTATTATAGCACACCTACATATGCATATAACTCAAAAGACACCTTCAACTAAATAAACAAAGAAAATAGTCCTATTGCTAGCCATATACGAAAGAACCCCCCATATTATACCATACTATTTTGGTTATATCGGGTTATTCTGGTTATACAGTAAAATATCACAAAAGCTGCAATATACTACACTTCTCCATGATATTATACAGGGTTGCCGCAAACATAACCCGAAACACCCTAGATATACGCTAAAAAAGAGCTTTCAATACAACCCCCAAAAACACATCCACAACAAGTAAAACAAATAAATAAACCATCTCCCAAAGAACTTTCTTCTCTTTATTATCTTACCACTGCAAAGCGCACCATTCACCCATCCACAAAACACCCACTCTCCTTAACAAACACCCATTTTCCTTCAAATATTACACTCTACCTCTATCTTTCCATATTTATGTTTATTATTTTTGCAGCATCCTTTAATAGAGAGGATGATTAAGGGCCTGCTCATTGTTAACTCATACGGTGGCTTAATCTACAACCACATAAGCACACAATTCTTCAATGAAGAGATTAACATAGACAAAATAATAGCCATGGCAAGCACAATATACACAGCAATGGAGATACTTATACACGAAGGCCTATGCAAACTCATAGGGTGCTACAAAAGACTCAGACTATCCCATGAAAGGCTCTCAATTACAGCACTAAAAACACAAACAGGCATGATCTTCATTATAATCCATGATAACACAGATAAA
The DNA here is from genome assembly GCF_000738915.1 of Nematocida ausubeli. NCBI lineage: Eukaryota > Fungi > Microsporidia > Nematocida > Nematocida ausubeli. The sequence continues at coordinate 742,522 of NW_026515636.1, forward strand.
CCACAAGATATCCTAGCATACACATCAAAAGCACACAGTCACTTCGTAAACACAGTCTTATACAGCCCAGAGTACTACGTAGAGGACAGAATTAATAAAAATTTTTTTGCACTGGAAGATGAATGAAAGCCAGCCAGAAAAGAAAACACCAAAGCAAGCATTCATAGCAAGTGCAAGCAATCTTCTTGCAAACCCAAACGACAAAACAATGGGAGAGCTAAGAAGGTGCACAAAATCAGTTCTAAAAAGAAAGGAGAAAGGAACAATTCGCCTTGTTCTTCTGACACTCGCAAAAGTCTTCTTCAATTTACTGCCGTCTTACAACATAAGAACAAAGGACCACAAATACAACGCAGCCTCAAAAATAACAAATTATGAATATCAGCTGATAAAAGAGTGGGAAGAATATTTAAAGCTCATAACCCGGTCAAAAACAGAAGAATCATTTGAAGCAGCTGCAATTCTTCTGCCACAGTCAATTCTTTTCAACAAAAGCATGAAACTAGTTGGGAAGGTAGTAAAGGGAACTGCACTAAAAAGTAAAGTAGGAAAAAAGTGCCAGAAAGTATTAGTGAAGATCTTTAAGTGCGACAAAGGCAATAGAATAGTAAAGATACTTGAGGTGATGAATCAGATGAACATGGAAACAATCCCAAAGGCAGCCATTAAGGCACTCTTCCACATATCAGATGCAGCCTTAACAAAGCCAGAGAAAGTTGAAAGATTCGCAAAGTCAGAGATGAGGAAATTATCCGTTGAAGAGAAGGCAATTAAAAAGGAGGCACAGTTGCACTTCCTGCCAGAAGAATTAAAAGCCTGGAAAGGCATAAATGAAAGGCTTCTTAGAATATATTTAATGATCCTGACAGTAAAACCAATTGAAAAGCATTACTATGCACTCACACAGATACAGAGGCTGCACATCCCAGGGCACCTTAAGGAAGGTATATTTATCATGCTAACAGAAAAGGTGTTATATTTGAAGAACGAAATGACCCCTAGGAAAGCAGCTATTCTAGCATCCTGCTACATGACTATGCACATGATATACAAAGAAGAGATAGAATATTCATTCCAGATAGAAGAAATTGAAAAGATCCCAGTTGAAGTGCTTTTAGAGATGGATGAAAAAGAGATAGAGATAGTCTATAATGCACTCGGCAGGATTGACAAGCACAAAGGGACACCTGGAATAATGAAGATGCTTTTGACCCGGGGAATGCACAGGATAGATTTACAGCTGGCAGATCTAATCAGGCACTTAATGCCCAGGGAGGGACCAAGTGCATTAGAGAAGGTGTCTTCAGAAGGCATGTGGGAGATTCCAATTCTGACACCGCGCCCCAGAATTTAATTCTGGCCATATTTGGATGCAGTGACTTCGAATTATATTTTGCACGGAAAAATGACAAGACTTAATACGCACTTTACAATAAATTATAAAAAAGATCAAGACTTATGCTACTTTTCTAAAATATTGCAAGACTTAATCCACCCTAACCCAGAGCTTACAAGACTTTTTCCACTTTGTCAAGACTTATGCTACTTTTCTAAAATATGGTAAGACTTATGCCACATATATTTATGTATTACAACTTTGTGCAAGACTTAATCCACTTTTTGCAGAACTTATTACATGAGAACAGAACTTATGCCACTCAGACAGGACTTATAGCGCACTGACAGAACTTAATCCACTTCACCAAGACTTATGCCACTTCATCCCAAGAATGACAAGACTTTTTCCACATAACCCGAATAGTCAGACATAAATAGACCAATTATAAGTGACCAATAAAATATAATAGACAGAACTTATTACACTATGTGTACTAAGTCTTGCACAAAGTGGAAAAAGTCTTGTCAATTCCTCAATAAGGTGGAAAAAGTCTTGTCAGTTTCGGGTTAGCATGGATTAAGTCTTGTCACCGAGTAATAAATTCTGTCATTTTATATTTAAAAATAATAAGTCTTGTCACTCTGCCATAAGTCCTGTCCAAGTACCATAAGTCCTGTCAATATGGATTAATTTCTGTCAAAAAATAATAAGTCTTGTTTTCCCTTTATTCATGTCTCTAACTGAATTTAAACAGATTCTTTAGGCTTCATTTCATCGATTATCTCAGAATATGCAGTCTCAAGGGGTCCCTGTACAGATTCCACTGCTTCCCCTTCGTTTTCCATTACTTTTGGCTCACTTTGCAATAAGTCTTGGCCTGTCTTGTATAAATTTAAGAAATGATCAGCACTGTCGAAGTATTTCTTCTCGGATGCCATCTGCCGCATTTGCAGATATTTTATTCCTGGAAGGGGCTGTGAGTCTACTCCTTCGTGGTTTTGATTGTTTTCTGGTAAATCTGGCTGTGATTTGGTTATCTGGCTATTTACCGTTATTTTTTGTTTTTGTTTTAATACTTTTTGTTTTATTTTCTTAAGCTTCTTTAGCAGCATTTTTTTGCCCCTTACAAAAATTTTTATTAAGAATATTGCAAGACTTTTGATACATAGTGTAATAACTCTTGGAAAATATGACAGGACTTTTGATATATGGTGTAATAAGTTATGGCATATGGTGAGGTGGACTAAGTCTTGTAAATTATTGGGTAAGGTGGAAAAAGTAATGATAAAAGTGGAAAAGGTCTTGCAAATCATTGGGTGATTATTTATTATTATTGGATGAGGTGGCAAAAGTCATGGGCCAATAGGAAAAAGTCTTGCACGGAGTGGAAAAAGTCTTGTCAGTTTTAGACTGAAGTGGAAAAAGTAGTGGATAAGTGGATTAAGTCATGTCAATTTATAAATAAGATAGATTAAGTCTTGTTACTATGACATAAGTCTTGTCAATTTATCGATAAGGTGGATTAAGTCCTACCCCAAATTCCATTACTTAATCCACTAGTGCCATAAGTCTTGACATATATTACACAATTTAATCCACAGTGTCATAAATCCTGTCATATAAGACTAATTCTAACATAAATCCATTACTTTTTTCGCCCACTCCATAAGTCCTGCCAGTTCCACCATTAATTAATCCACAGTGCCATAAGTCTTATCCAAATTTACAAGACTTTTTCCACTATATCCATAAGTTATGCAATATTTTTATGACTTTAATAAGTATAATAAGGCAGTTAGGGGTACATGTAACAGAGACAAAGGAAGTAATTGGGTACATTCTAAGTGCAAATAGAAGGGAATGGAAGTTCATTGCAAATGAATATGCAACTATCCATGATCTATGCACAGAATTACAGTCACAGACTAATATTCCTGTTGTATCTTATACTAATATGCGGATTATAAATATAAAGCAAGAAATACTGCTGCAGCACAAAGAATTATTAAAAATAATAATAGAAATAATAGTAGTGCAGCCAAGACTTATTACGCAGGCGGAAAAAGTAATGGAAGATAAGACAGAACATATTACACATAGTGTAAAAAGTAATGAAGAAAAAAAGGGGGAAGTGCAGCTATTTAGGATTGGAAGGAAGAAAAGGACTTGTAAGTTGTGCAGAACTGGGATTGGTGAATATAAAAGGAAGAAAGACCCACTTATATCTACATATGAGAACATTCTGTGTGAAATGTGCTATAAAGGGTTTCACTGGGACATAAAAGGAGAAAGAAAGTACGACTATTTTAAATATGAAAAAAAGGAATAAGACTTATGCCTTACTGGATTAAGTCTTGTAAATCTTGGCAGAACTTATGGCACTGGTGGAAATAATCTTGTAATTTTGGACAGAACTTATGGCACTATGACAAGACTTAATCCACCCTGTGCAGAACTTAATCCACCTTATTGGGAAAATGACAAGACTTATGGCATGTATATTTATGTATTACAACTTTGTACAGGACTTAATCCACCTTATCCAAAAAATAACAAGACTTAATCCACCCTATCCAAAAAATGACAGAACTTAATTCCCATATAAAATATCCAAATACAATCATTAAAGTTTATTTTAGTTCTCATTGCTGCTTGAATTGCTGTGCTGGACAGATACAAGATATAATGCATGTATGCTAGCTGGGAAATATGCTAATAGACATAACAGAAGATTGATTATTAAATCAATCCCACACCCAGACACTAAGAAGACAGAAACAGGCGGAAGGAATATTGCTAGAAGTATTTCAAGTAACGTAGCACAAGACATAATAGAATCATAGTAGATCAGGTTATATACTAAATTTAATTAATTCCAGAACGCAGTACGGAAATGAATAAATAGAACCCAAAACCCGAAACATGGTGTAGTAAATAATCAATGGAATATGAGTCATAGCTTAAGATCTGATAAATAGAACCCGAAACATGAAACATGGTATAGTAAATAATCAATGGACTATGAGTCATAGCTTAAGATCTGATAAATAGAACCTGAAGATATTCTGAATGAGTTCTAGAATGTACTATATGCATATTAATATATGTATGGTGATAGATTAATGCATAGGCCTGGGTCTATTTTGTAAATTAATTCATTAAGGAAGTTGTTGTTTATTTTGGTGAAAACTGGCGAAAACTGTTAAAATATAAGGGTATTTGTGTATATGGGAGGGTATATTTAGGGTATATTGTTAAGAATAGGCATATTTTGTTTGAATTTTGGTTGGTTTATTAAGAATCTGTATATGGCAGATAAATTGTTAATAATAGGTGTATGGCAGATAAACTCTGGTTAACTTCTGGTTAATTCACTAAAAATATGCATAGGACAGCTAAGTTTTGGTATATGCTGGTTAATTCATTAAAATCTGTTAAATTCTGGATATACCTTGCCAATTTGCTAACAAATCACTATATGCCAGTTAAAACATGTTAAAACCTAAAAGTCTGTTAAGGAATGGCCATATGCTAGTTAACTCATCTTAATAGCTCTAAAAGGACTTACAGAACAGAAGAATGGCATGTACGTATACATAACTAGAATAAATTATTTGTATCTGTGGAATTAAAAATACTACTGTCTATAGCATTACTTGTATTACAAGAATTCTTAGTATTTTTAACGCGCTTTCTAGAGCGTTTTCTAGGGCGTTTTCTAGATCGCTTTCTAGAAGGCTTTTCTGTTTGGGCTTTTGGTCTTATGCATGTGCACCAGTGAATTTTTTCCTGTGAGCTATTCTTTGAGGAATTATTGTGTATACAGCTATAACACATGGGTTTAGCTGGCATATTATTGTTACTTGTTGAGGCCACACTCTCTGTACTATTTAATTCTGCCGGATTCTGAGTATTTATGCTTGGATTTTCTTCTTTTTCAAATATCTTGTTTGTATCTAATGTAAAGTTTAAAAAGCCATACGCTAGTGCATAACTACTACATCGGTATAGATGCCCATTATGTACTTTTATTTTCTTTATCTCACGAATTGTTTGTTTAAAAGCACGCCGACCCAAATATTTTCTTTCTTCTGAATCAAGTGGATCTAAACTCGGGCTTTCTATTTTCTTCTCTATACTAGAATTGTCTTTATTAGCAATTGGTGAGTGGACGTCTATAACTAAGTTATTTTGCAAGCTGGACTCATTTTCTTCTACAAGAAAAGTGCATCTGTACGCATGTGTCCACATAATAGTGTTTAGAGCTCTTAAGATATACTGCATGCTAATTTTAGAGTGCTTTTTTATTTTTGCAAATATTTTTAAACTAAGAAAACTAAAGATCAATTAATTTAAAATTACTACTATATAGAGCTACTGTCAACAGTAAATATAGATTCTTGAGATTCAGTGTAAGTACAGTTTTCTATTTTTCTGCATTCTTTGCTAATTTTACTTGTAGCAACCTATAAGTAGCATGTTTGCTAGGACTGCTACTTTTTGCTCAAGACTTTTTAAATAAACTATTGGGTTGGGTCAAAAATAGAAGTATTTCTCTACTAAAAGCTCGCACTATGCTTAATAGAAATAAGAAGAAAATATAGTATAGGCACAGCCTGCATATATGTCTATTTAAATCAGCATGATTAAGTTATAAAAAGAGCAGAATATTACAGGCTAATTAATAGCAAGGATGTGGCCTAAAACATCTTAAGAGACAAATGCATATTCCATAATTAAAGCACTATCTTTAGTATGCAACTATCCAGAGGATTTTCTTTACTGTATGCCAGAAAATATGTCTATAGCCATATATGTTACAATAATACTATTAAAACATCTACTTTTGATCTGGTTATATTACTTATCTCTTACAAACTTAATGTGTTAAACTACTTTTCGTGTAATCAATGGAAGCATGGTTCTTTGAAATCTGCAGTTTTTTTGATTTTCGTGTGCTTTGCCCTTTTTTTTCAGAAACAAACCTTTCTTTCTTATACGTGTGTATGTAGAGCTGAAGAATTATTTTTTGCACACATATGAAAAATTAAATAAAGAAATAAAGAAAAGACATGCAAGTATAGAAGAACTATCCAGTAATTTAAAAGAGCTACAAAGAACAGAAACGAACAAGTTTGGTTAATATGACTAACGGGCCTTTTCAGTGATAGTATATAACCACTACTATAGCGCACTTTGTTTTAGACTTTAGGATACATCAAAATATGGGTATAGCGTATGTTTAGAAGTGTTTGTCGTATTATGCTTGCTATTACTGTTGTTATATGCCGTGTGCATCTTAGTATCTATAATAATACGTGATAATTTGAGTTAGATCTGGGCTATTCTATACATCTGAAATTTGATTCGTATTACGCACTCAGAGATTCTATACACCAATTAACACAGTATATGGGCTCTGCTTGTCTTATTACGCCTACAATAAAATGATTATAAATAGCATATACTTTTATTTGCCTATTCTGAAGATGTGGTGTCATTATGATATTGGCAAGATCTATAAATAGACAATAAGAAATATCGGGTTATATTCAGATTATTATGAGTGAGTCTAATATTCTGAAGAGGAGAGCTCAGCCATGTGCAATATTACTAACCAATTGATGAAAATTTTAAAGACCGTTAGCTATTGGTAATTTCATTTGGAAATACTTTGGTTAATAATGAAAAATTTGTAATTATTAAATATTTAAGATGTCGAGTAACGTTTTACTACATATTATACTTGCAGTCTTTCTACCACCAGTTTCTGTATATGTAACTTCAGGATGTGGTTCACAACTGTGTTTGAACCTATTGCTATGTCTTTTCTTGTTCTTTCCGCATATTCATGCGATATACTTATTTATTATTCAGTATAAAAACGAGGAAATGATTGATTTCAGAAATATGTCTGATGGTAGAACAAGATACAACCCGAATGCAACAGAGCGCAGAGGACAAAATAACATAAACAGTCCAAACATTCTAGCATACACTGTTGTAGATACGAATACACAAGATAGGGGAGATGATAGGCCAGATACAGCTAGCAACTAGATTTAGTGAATTTACTAGTGTAGTGTATAAAGGCTCTGCGTTTTAGAAGAATATTATATATAGCTTAAACAGCTGTATTTCTTAGTGTCTTTTAGTGATGCAAATACTTTAACTTATGTATACTCTTGCTAAGATCTGAACTTTTTATTTGCAGAGTTTCGTATGACTCCCGAAATGTACTATGAGAATATTATCGCATAAAAATATATTTAGAAGAAATTGGTGAGTGGCATATTTTGTGGCTTTTCTATTATATATTGAATAACTATGCTTCCTTGCATAGACACCTGGCAGTAATAATGTAATGCTGCTTTAATTTGTGTGATATTTTTGATGAATAGTGATCTTCAATAAGCTTAGAGAGAGACACATTTTCATAAAATAGCTCAAAAGAAGAACATAAAAAATAAATAGTTTTAGTGATCCTATATATATAGTATAAAATATTTTCACTTAAATATATTCATACGTATAGGAATAAAATAAGAATAAATTGCCAACCTATATTTATAAATCACAATTATAGTGTTTGCAGTAGTTAGAAAATATATCTATATTGATAGACAGTAAAGTATATTTAGTAAGATTTGCCAGTTTAATGTACAGGAGAATAGTATAAAGATGATCTTACTGGTGTATTTACATATGTAGATTGGATACAATCACTGGGCCAAATAAAGCGCAGAGCGGTTTTTGCTTATTGGATGATTATAAATTGCATATAATTGACCTATAGACAAGTAGATAAAGTGATCTATTTATAGAAATAATTGATGCCAAGAATAATAATGAAAAGCGAAAAATTAAAACCGTTAAGAAAGAAATCTTTTTTCAATTTACAAAAAATGATCAGCAGACTACTTCTAAGCCTAGTGATGCTACAGTCTATTCTTGCAAGAATATCTGTAAAAGACATAAAGACAGTCAGTGAGACTTTTGTTGGCGAGAAACAGGATCTAATTATTAACCCAAAGGGCCCATTGAATCTGCTGCGTGGATATATTGGAAACCGAAGCGGACACATGTACAACAAACGGTTTTATTCTTCTGAAATAGACACAGATTATGCGTTGTCTAAGAAACGACTATCCAGTATAGGCGAACAAGAGTATAACTTTAAAAGAAAGCCAGTGAATGACAGGATATACAAAGACTTGGATACAAAAACCCCAGAAGGCAGGTATCTTAGCATGTATCATGCCCAGCTGATAAAGATGTTTCCGTCTGCAGATGGAGACCTCTCCATCGAGGCAGGAAGGTCGAATGCACTTACAAACTTCCTAAGAGCAGATCACGTTAAGAAGGATGCAAAGTACATACTTGCTGCGCTGCTGCTGCTCTCAGAAGGTGTTGACATTAAAATAGCAGTAGACTGTAAAGGAAAGAAAAATAATCTTGTCATAAAAAGTAAAACATGCAAGGAGAAAGAGTTTGTGAACGTAGAAATGCATACTGCAGGTATAGATCCATTTACTAATGAGCACAGTGAGAGTATCTACCAAAGTGAGGCGGCTGGAATTGTCAAGTTCTATATGCAGTGCAAAGACAATTCACTGCTAAAGAGAGGAGGTGAGTTTGCAATGCCTTCCACTAGAGAAGAGTTTGAAAGTGGAAAGTTTCTGAACAATGCAGCCTTCCTTATACAGACGTACATCTACGAGTTCATTGACACAGCAGAGAGTTACAAGGACTTTGTGAATGCAGTGCATGAATTGCTAGTTGATCAAGTAACTGAAAAGGAGAACTCCAAGCAGACTAAGAAGAAGGGCAGAATATTTGATAAGCTCTTCCTAGCGAAAGAAGCACTTAGTGAAAATATAAAGTACACTGAAAAATTCTATAGCTTTATAAAAACTATAAGTGAAAATACTAAATTTCCCTTCTGCAATGCTAATCAGCTGCCGAAGTATACTAGAGTGCCGCGTTGTAAGCTAGACAAGTCGGGCTTTGAGAAGGACCAAGCCTTATACTACAGTGACTGCGTAGAGACAGCCCTTCTTGGACTGTTCTGCTGCCTGGCATATAGTCCAGAGATCGGAGAGTACCAAACCAGCCACATGGGAGAGGGAGTAAGTGATGAGTTGAGAGACTTCTTTGAAAAGTACTCTAAGCCAACAGAAACCACTGACTTCGAAATGCACAAACAATGGAGTAAAGTTATTGCTTGCTTAAAGGATGAAAAGATTGACTATGTGCAGAGTAGAAATGAACTTTTCCCTGGGGTTGAAAATATATTTCTGGTAATTGCAGAAATAACAGGCCAGAAAGCAGATATATTAGAGCTAGTTGAATGTATAGAGAATGCATGCAGAACAGGAGAATTAGATGATAAGCAGGAAGTTTATATTGCAGATAAGATAGAATCAATTATTAAGTCTTTGTCACTTAATAAGAATGTAAAAGTAGAATGCAGTCGAATGAAACTTGGAAAGACGTCAAATAGCAAGGTAGATATTTTAGCTGAGATTAACATTACTTACACTTTCGGTAAAGTATCCAATGGAATTTCTTTGGATATAAAAAAAGGGCATGCAAATCTTGCTTTTATTCCATCTTCAAATACTAGCTCTGCATATATTAAAGAAAAATATGAAGAAGTAAAAAATACCTACAGTGGCATAGACTGCTATATAGGATACATTATGAATCAGTATGCTAGTGTGGAATCATATTCTTTAAATACTAGCTGTGCAGTCTTTTCAATTAATACTAAAAAAATCTTAGACCAAACTATACAAGGAGAATCTGAAGGCATATCTAGAATATTCTTATTAGGAAAGATTTCTGCCATAGAGATTAAACGCTCTATTATAAATAGTTTTATATTTAATACTATAGATAAGAAAATAGACCCAAAAAGCACTTTAACACGGTTTACAGCAAACATTTTAGGAAGTGTTCCGCTCAATGATCCTGAAACAAGATATCTGATGCTAAAATACTTCATATTTTATGCAAACTGGCAGGAATTCTATCCAAGACTTGGGTTTAAGCCATCAGAGAATATTCCAAAAGAAGATATTATTTGGAATGTTCTAAAAAAGTTGAATTTACGCAAAAATACTCCAATATCTCTTCCAGCGCCTATTTCATTAAAAGCAACATGCAACTATCTTAGATCAACTGCGAATGACCCGAGAATGAACGATTCAAGAGTAGATTTTATAACCCGAAAGTCTCTACTTCATTTTATCGTGTCTAATGGGATGATAGATAAGTTGGTGGAAATTCAATCCATTATCAAAGAATCTACAGAAGACTATAATTTGAACTATGTATATGTTTTCTGGCTTACCTATGCATGCTCAGATGTTAGTAAGTTCACTCTAGAATCTATTAAGACAGTTTACGACTTTATACTCATTGATAATTATCCAGAACCATTTTTGTCTAAAGAGCTAATAATACTTGAACCTTCAAAGTATCTTGAAAATTGTCTAAATACTTTAAAAGAAAATAAAAGACTTTTCTGCTCAAAAGATGACAGAGAAAGTATGGAAAAGTATGATGCAGTCTTATCATACTTTTTGAAAACCTGTTCGTGGGTCAAGAAATCTAAATGCTCACCCTGCACTATAAGTTGATGCTAGTCATTGACCTCCAGGGATTTTCCTGCAGAAAAGCACGCTACAAGGGGATATACTTGCTTACATATAATTCATTTTAACTGGATTAGACTCTTGGCCTTTATTCGTTCAAGGGCGAATAGTTAACGAGGGTTCAGGTAGTATAACGAAAGACATCTTTCAGATGCTTCTGTTTTTGTCTAGAAAACTCTATTCTGGGTAGGCTATAAATAAAGGACAGAAAATAAATTGGCCCTATATTTTTGTATGATTAAGTGTAGCATTTCATAAAGAAGAAATCAGCTATACTTTTAAACAGCTTTTTAGTCTTAAGATTTATATTTGAATATAGCCCGAATATATCAAATATGAAGATATATTTAGAATAAATTTCTCAGTGGCCTATTTTCTAGCTTATATTGTGCTCTAGTATTCTAAAATAGTTTATAATTGAAAAGTGTATGCTACAGTATATTCTAAAAGAAGAAAATAAAAAAATAAATAGTTTTAGCAATATCCTAACTACATAGGTATTTGGGTTATAATTTGGTAGCTTTCTTTATAAATCACAATTATAGTGTTTGTAGTAGCTAGAAAATATATCTATATTAATAGACAGTGAGAAGTATATTTAGTAAGGCAGGGACATCATAGCTAAGTCTGTTTCTGAGCACTAGCAGGAGTGTTTTCTATTTGCCAGTTTAATGTACAGGAGAATAGTATGAAGATAATCACTGGTGTATTTACGTATGCAGATTGGATAAAAGAATTGGCCCACCTAAAACGCAGAACTGGTTTTGCTTATTGGCTAATTATAAATCGCATGCAAGTGACCTATAAAAAATGATCTATTTATAGAAATAACGGATGCAAAGGATAATGAAAAGCGAGAAATTAAAACCGTTAAGAAAGAAATCTTTTTTCGATTTACAGAAAATGATCAGTAGCCTATTTTTGAGCTTAATGATTTTGCAGAGTGTTCTTGCAAAATTAGCAGTGGAGGATATAAAGACAGTGCATGAGACTTTTGTTGGCGAGAAGCAAGATGTGGTTATTAACCCAAGAGGCCCATTGAATCTGCTGCGTGGATACATTGGAAACCGGAATGGATACATGTACAACAAACGGTTTTTTTCTTCTGAAATAGACACAGACTATGCATTGACCAAGACAGAAGTATCCAGTATAGGCGAACAAGAGTACGAATTTACAAGAACACCTGTGAATGATAGAGTACACAAAGACTTGGATACAAAAACCCCAGAAGGCAAGTATCTTAGCTCTTATCACGCACAGCTCATAAAGATGTTCCCCTCAGTGAATGGAGACCTCTCCATTGAGGCAGGTAGATCAAATGCACTTACAAACTTCCTAAGAGCAGATCATGTTAAGAAAGACACAAAGTACATCCTCGCTGCTCTTCTTCTTATTTCAGAGGGCGTTGACATTAAAATAAATATAGACCATACAGGAGAAAAAAAGAAACTTGTCATAAAAAGTAAGAAAAGCAAGGAGAAAGTATTTGTAGATGTGGAAATGCACACAGCAGGCCTAGACCCAGTTACTAATGAGCACAGTGAAAACATCTACCAAAGTGAGGCTGCTGAAATTGTCAAGTTCTATATACGGTGCAGAGACAATCCGCTGCTAAAGAAAGGGGGTGTGTTTGCAATGCCTGCCACAAAAGAACAATTTGAGAGTGGGAATTTTCTGAACAATGCAGCCTTCCTTATACAGACGTATATATACGAGTTCATCGACACAGCAGAAAACTATAAGGACTTTGTGAATGCAGCGCATGAACTACTGGTTGATCAAGTAACTGAAAAGGAGAACCCAGAGCAGACAAAGAAGAAGGGTAAAAAGGGCAGAATATTCGATGAGCTCTTCCTAGCAAAAGATGCATTTGATGAAAACAAAAAATATATTGAATCGTTCTGTGGCCTTCTGAAAGCTACAAATGAGAATGCTAAATTTCCCTTCTGCAATGATAGTCAGTTGCCACGGTATACTAGAGTACCGCGGCGTAAACTAAAAAAGTCTGGCTTTGAGCTAAATCAGTCCTTATACTATAGCAACTGTGTAGAGACGGCTCTGCTTGGACTGTTCTGCTGCCTGGCATATAATCCAGAGACAGGGAAGTATGAGACAGACCACATGGGAAAAAAAATAAGCAAAGAGCTAAGAGACTTCTTTGGAGACTATCCTAAGCCAACAGAAACCACTGATTTTGAAATGCATAAGAGATGGTGCGAAGTTGTTGCTTGCTTAAAGAATAAAAAGATTGACTACAGGCAGAGTAAAAACGAGCTTCTCTCTGGAGTTAGAAATATATTTCTTGCTATTTCAGGAATAACAGGCAAGAAGAAAGAAATACTAAAGCTGGTTAAGTGTATAAAAGCTGCATGTAAAGCAGGAAAATTAGATGATAAGCAAAAGGAAGACATGTCAAATAAGATAGAATCGATTATTAAGTCTTTGTCACTGAATAAAAGTGTGAGAGTAGAGTGCAATGACATGGCACTTGGGAAGAGGTCAAGTGGAAAGGCAGATATTTTAGCTGAGATTAACATTATTTATACCTTTGGTGAAGCATCTAATGGAGTTTCTTTGGATATAAAACAAGGGCATGCCGAACTTTCTCTTATTTCATCTTCAAATACTAGCTCTGCATATATTAAAGAAAAGTATGAAGAAGTAGAAAATACTTACAGTGGTATAAACTGCTATATAGGATACATTGTGGGTCAGTACGTTAATGCAGAGTTAGATGCTTTAATTTGTAGTGATTATAATCGCAGTAAAGAACTTAAGGAAATATTAACCCCAATTATACAAAAAGCATTAGAAGGCATATCTAGAATATTCTTATTAGGAAGGATTTCTGACATTGATGTTAAAAGAATTATTATGAATATTTTTATAATTCGTATCATAGATAAGGAATTAGGCCCAACTAACCCTCTAACACGGTTTACTGCAAACATTTTAGGAAGTGTTCCTCTCAATGATTATGCATCAAGATGGCGGACAATGATAGCCCTCCCGTTTCATGCAAGCTGGCAGGAGCTCTATCCAAGACTTGGGTTTAAGCCATCAGAGAATATCCCCAAAAGAGATCCTATTTGGTATAGCGTTTCTATGTTAGATTTAAGTAGTGTTTTGCTAGCTCTTCCAGCGCGTACTGCACTAAAATCCATATATAACTATCTTGAATCAACAATGAATAACAACATAATATCTTGGTTTAGACTATATATGATGCGCTCAAAAGATCTATTTTATCATATTATGTCTAATGGGGCGGTAGATGACTTGGTGAAAATTCAATCCACTTTCAAAGAAGAACCTGTAAAAGAATGCGATTTAAACACTATGTATATTTCCTGGGTTTTCTATGCATGCTCGGATGTTAGTAAGTTCACAGAAGAATTTATTAAGACAGCTTACGACTTTATAACGGTTGATAATTTACCAGATATATGTAATTTTAAATTGATTGGAAGATGTAATGTGGATGCATTAAAAAACTTTCTAAGTGTTTTTGAAGAAAAGAAAGCTCTTTTCTGCTCAGAAGATAACAGCGAAAGTATGATAAAGTATGAAAAATTAGTATCATTCTTCAAATTGGCTATTGAAGATAAAGGTTTATATTTGGATCTAGGTTATGGCGAAAGAGCAAGGCGGAGATATAATTTCGAATAAATTTCTCAGTGGCTTACTTTTATGTAACTTTCTAACTCATATTGTACTCTAGTGTTTTGCAACAGTTTATAGAATATTTACGCTGCAGTATATCCTAAAAGAAGAAAATAAAAAATAAATAGTTTTATTAATGCTTTATGTAGTAAAATTACTACTCTTCTGAAACTTTCTTGTTATTATGGTAGACTCCGAAATAAAATGACTATGATGAAAAGATTATTTCTACCTCAGAAACATATTCTGAGCATAAAGGCATATCTGTGCGTGCAATATATGCATAATTTGAGATCAACTTACACCAAAAACAACAGCAAGTGCCATGTGCAAGAGATCAATAAAAGCTCTTCATTTAAAACAATGCTTTTCATACTGAGCTAATACTTCCAAAATATAATGCATCCGCTAGCATGCCACATTAGTTCGTTCTATTCCACCTCTAGTATTTTTTCAGAGATACGCCACTTACAAATGCAAGTTATGCTGGCCTGCAGAAAGAGTCTTTACAATAAACTCCTTGTTGTCTGTAGAAGAAGGTCCATTGTGCAGTGGCAGAATAATAGGTGAAAATTATCAGATTATGGTTTATTTGAACATTTGTGCAGAAGAGGCAAATTCATAAATTTAATTTTCTTTTGCATGTGTGCGCGGGGGCAGTCTCCATGATATTTGGGCAACCAAGAGAGACAGCAAAAAATACTTTAAAAGCATCTGCCTGGCAGAGGGGCTGCTATTGGATGCGGCCCCATTACTCCTGAATTTCTTCAGTCTTTCTTCTTTTTACAGACATAAAGTCTTCTGTTCCCGGGATGTAGCATACCTTCAGGCGGTCCTGCGCAAAGAAAGGCTCCAGGCCAAAGGATGCCTGTGCTTTCCTCTTGCTGCAGAGACTTCTTTTCATAAAAGGCTGCCTATCCTCGGTCTCCTCTGTGCTATACTTCTTTACATAGCTGATCCAGGCAGGCCCTGCCTGGGTGTGGGGCACGCGGGATGCATGGACTGTGCGTGTGTTGTCTAGCCCCGTGGAGATTTCCATGCGAACAATGGGTACTCCGCGGATCATCAGCTCTGAGAGGTTTGATGTTTGGACATGCTCTCTATTCTGCACTCTTTCAAGCATTTCTAGGGATGCCTTGTTCTCAAGAGCTGTATCTATCATGGACTCGACGTTCTGGAAAACCCCTAAGATGCCAACAAGAGAGGCGCCTGGCACGCCAAGTCCCTGGATCATTTTCTCCTCAAACTCTGCTGCGTCTATTTCCTCCATAACATAAGCTCTGAGCGATGAAAGAATCATTTCCTGCAGAGACTCTGCTCCCTCCTGGGTGTTATCACTGGTTGATGCACGCTGGATTCCCAGGTCTTCAGCCACTTTGTTTTGCCCTGGCTTTATTCTCTTTCCGTGGATGGCCTCTGCAACTCTGCAGCAAATTGTGGATATGCCCTTCAGTGCGCAATAGATCTCTGGTGTTCCCAAGAATACACTGCACTGCAGCGGCAAACTCATAAATGTCTCAAGAGCGCGTGCCTTTTCTGCACCTGCTTCCAAATCCATGCTGTCAGAAATAATTGATAGAATCTGCTCACACACAGAGCGCGTTCCCAGAGAGAAAGAAACTTCTTTCGACACATCCAGCTCCTTGGTGAACTGCTTAAGAAGCGTTGTCTTTCTCTCGGTGCTGCGTATCTTGTAGCCACGCACATCTAGCGACTTAATGTAGTTTCTGTCCACGGTGGATCGCCATATTTCAAGAGACACTGTGCGGGCCTTGATCCACTGGGCCTCAATAGATCGAAGCTGCTTCAGAACAACAGGAATTGCGCGGATTGGGTGTGAAATGATTCCAAGAATGATGTCATCGCAGGAGGCTCCATACACAGCGCCTATTATCTCCTTGTCCAGCGCAGAAAGCTTGAGCACTGGAAGAGGGCACTTGTTGTGCTCCTTGGAGACATTTGCGTCTGCAATTACAATTGCCTCGTACTCCATCAGCTTCAGAATAAAAGAGGAAACCCTCTCAAGAAGAACATCGCACTCGTACCTCTCGTCCTCTACACGGAAAAGCGCCTCCTCGTGTGCATTCTTTTTTGCAAAGATAAATGTAGAGCTCTCGCTGGAGAAGGTTGGGCACGCAACATACCCTGTGTTTAGAACTGCTGCATCATCAGGTGTTTGCCCTGTGTGCATGGACTGTCTGTATTTCTCTGGAAGAACTCTGTATGACCCCACCTTTTTGTATGTTTCAAGATTGCTCTGGATGTGGGGAGGCACATTGACTTCTCTATGCCCAATGTAGTACCGGAAGAGACTAAGCAGAGAGGCTGATCCCCGGAGAAAAGGCTCTACAATAAGAAGAAGCGCATTTGTATTAAGAAGGCCCTGGTTAAACATATTCAGCGCCTTGACAAACTCTTTGTATATTCCGCGCCTGCTAAGAAGTGTGCGTATGTCATTCAGCATGGAGAGTGAGTCTGCTGGCGGGGGAAGAAGCTGTCTCTGCCCTGGGCGCATGGACTTCTTTTCCTGCTGGGGCAAAAACACCATAAACTCAGAGATAAGAACAGGATCATCCTTCAAAAGCACCTTTATGCTTGCAAGGATTTCTGGAATTGGCCGATGCTCTTTGCTGTTTTTGTATGACTGGACTATCCGAAGGAACTCAAACCAGGACACTGGGTTGTTTTCCAGATGTTTTCGCACCTTATTCAGATAGTTCACAACACGCCCCATGTTATCCTGGTCAGTGCGCGCAGGCTGCGACTTAATTCCTATCCCCAGACCCTCAAGATCTCTGCGGGGGTCATACTGCATCTGCGGCGGCTTACTTGCTGGCGGATACTCCCGGGGTGGCATTCTCTTGGGCTGCTTGTCTGTATCTGGTCTCTCGCCATGCATCTTCACCTCGCCGGAGGGAAGTATCTCATACTTCTTTGGAAGGAACTGGTTAAAGCCCTGTATGAGCTTCTGGTTCCCATTAAAGATAGAGAGCATAATCTCAATAACCGTCTTCGCATTGATGTGTCTGTCCTTATAGTCCTTCATTGTCTTCAGGAATTTGTTGTAAACTTCCTTGTTATTTTTGTACTCTTCCTTCACAACGTCCAAATACCGCATGGCATCTTTTATCTGTATCTTCGCACTTCCCCCCACCTCTGGCATGAGAATGGCTGGGTTACTGGGCCCTGGCATGCCTGCATTGCTTGGCGGATGCGCTGGCCCGTGGGCACTTGGCGGCATGGTGTGCCTCTGCGGATGCGCCATAGGGGGCTTTTTGTCTGATGGCATTCTACCAGAAGAGTGCATCTCTCCCATGTATGGGTGCTGCCTGGAGGGTGGGTAGTACCTGGTCTGTGCATGTGGCGGCTGCCTGCCAGGGGGATACCCAAGAGGCGCCTTTCCAAATGGATTGTACGGAGTGTACCCATTGGAGGGATGTACCCTGTATCTGCCACCTGGTGCTGGGGGCATGTGCATATGGGGCCTGTCTGGTCTGTCTAGTTTATCTAATGGCCGCTCTCTGTCTGGATGTCGATATCCATACATCATCATCCCATTTGGCATTATATTTGGCGCATGAGAGGGCTCTGCTACAGGTGCTATTCTGTTCTGTTTACTTTGCGGTGGGCTGCTCTGAGAGGGCACGCTCTTCTGCACTGACTGTTCTGGCACTTCCGATGCTTTTAAGTTGAGTGGAGGCAAGACTGTCCGCATGTTTTTAATTACATCTGTTTTCTTTTGATCTTCCATACAGGGGGTAAAATATAAACAAAGGAATAAAATATTTACTATTCAATCTTTATCATGGAACCAATAAATGTCAATGTAAATAAATAATCAATAAAGACAAGAGAGAATAATAAAATAGCGCAAGAAGATGATAAAAGTGTATGGAGAGTGCGCTGGTCTGTGTTACAGGCCCACACGAAGAAGAAAAATTCAAATTAATAGGGCAATATTGTTAATAGCTGGAATGGTGGGGTGCGGATGGCAGGGAAATCTGGGGTGAAAAGTGTCTAACCGCTGGCTTTCTTAATGCTTGGTGTGGGGAGAGGTGCAGAGTAAAGAATAAGGGAGGCAACTAAAGAAGCTAGAGGGATCCTTTGCTAGAATGTATAAATAATGAAATAGAAGAGGCGTTAGTCCATATAGACCCGAACATATGTCATAATTAATAAAGAAATGAAGCCTAATAAAGAACTATTATTCAAAAATCCAAAAAGTAAAGCAAGGGGAAAAGAAAACTAGCAGTTCTGCAAAGGACCAATTATCATTATTACAGAGCAACGAATACTGTGTAGCAATCAACCTGCTCTAATGAGATGCTGGGAATCGATTGCTACAGAAATAATGCAGTGAAGGCAATTTATTTACTTGGGTCAGCGGCTTCGTTCATGGTCTTTTTCTTGGGTTTAAGAGACATCTTGTCTGTCTCCTCCTCGATCTGGTTTATTATGTTGATGTTCTTATTTAGGAGAATATTTATTTTGTTTGGAATGCCAAGATCTAGCATTGAAACAAGCTCGTTGAACTCCGTGATGAGCGATGAAATGTCTCCAATTGAGGAGTAGTTTGGCCTTTGCTCTGCGCTGTTGTAGTTTGCTGTGGCTTGCAGCTTTTGCTTTAGCTTGTCAATTTCTGCCTCAAAGTACTCTAAAACCTTTTCTATTTCATTCTGTCTCTTGAGCTCCTCCTCTACTTCTTTGCTTACCTTTATGTACTTTCCTCTGCTGTGCAAAATCACCTCTTCTACTTCGTAAACCTTCTTTGAGATCTCCTTGAATTCAGATACATTCTCGTTCAGCTCTGAAATCAGCTCCTCCAGGATCGACTCTACCTTCTTCTGCAAGTAGTGGTATGGCTCTTCTGTTAGCTGCATGTGGAAGACCAAAAAAATTCCTGCATTTATTCTGCAGAATAGCCAGAAAGAGAAAAGAAAATATGCAAAACTGCATGCACTGCAGGGGAGGTGACTCTAGAGGATGGATTCGGGTTATATGGTATTATTAATGGCAGTAATAATTAAAGATGAAAATATGACAACAAACGCATTTACTTTACTATTACTTAGAGAAAATGACAAATTAAATATATAGAGTTCTCTTTAGAGAGTATTAAAAAAAGAGATGAAGTTTGCATGTTTAGAGTACATCGCCTAGAAATATATGCATTGGTATGAAAATATCAAGATGATAATAGAAATAAGAGATACTCTTGCAGGAAATAGTGGGTGCAACTTGAATGCAGCCTGAATTTGCAAAGAGATGTATCCTTATGAAGTCATTGGTAATATTATTTGGAGTGTTGGAATGATGAGGATGCAAAGTCTATTAGTTGGTGCTTACTAGATCTGTTGTAAGAATGGGCCTGTTGCTAAATAGATCTGGCTTTTGCATGGTGAATGCGCGTGAATTCTTATGTTATTAAGTACTTCTCTTCATAAAGGATTATCTTATCCTAGGGATGCTTCTTGCATGCAAGTTATATATCATGTGCAGTTCTAGTATTTCATTTAATTATGTGTATTGTGCTTAGTTTATTTTTTTGGGTTTCGGGGTTATATTTGGAATATAATGCAAATTTATGTCTCTAGAGCATGCTTCTTTTTGGAAAAGGCTGCATTTAAACAGACAGATTGCTTTGAAGCATAACTATTAGGGCTAGTTTGGGGGAATAACATACTATCTTTCAAGAAAGTATCCAGATAGAACGTAAAAAGCTTAATAATTCAGCGGATTTGCCAATGTCTTGAGAAAGTAATTGAAAATTAGCACATGTGGTGCATTAAGAGATGCATCCTTGATTAGAAAGTGGAAATTAATAGTGATGTGTTACTTCTGGGAAGAACACATTTATAATTCTTTTTTATTTCGTTTTAAGCGCCTTTTAAATCATTGCCAGCCCCTGTGCACACAATGTACTGCTATAATGGTATAATTTCGCAGTATTAAATATAAATATTTATCTAGTATTGGGTGGGCTTGTATTTCAGTTATTTTATTTTTTATACTTCTCCTATTACTGGAAATTTCAAAAAAGTATTTCTTTTAATATAAGCTTCTTACTACAACTTTCTTACTACAACTCTGCAAAAATACATCTATAATAGTCTGTTAGGGCAAGATATTATGTGGTTTACTGTGTAATATACAGAGAATACTCAATAATTCAGATTATAGGCGAACTATGGCATGTATTAATTTGTATCTACACATATTGCGCATGCTATGTTTATTTCCTTGTGGAAGGCTAGAAATATATACGGGTTTATTCAGTTCTTTTTCCATTTTACTTTATTTTGTCTTTGGTAATTATTAATCCCTCCATAATGTAAATTTATTTTAGAGAATCAAGTACAGTTTATATTTTTGTAAAACCCAGAGTATACATTACAGCTAGGAAGATGCGTGCTGCATAAAAACAATAGAAAGACTGCTTTCTTTCACACATACACAGCCATAATAATCCAATATGTGCTAGAGATATCTACTAAAGAAAGTTCTCGTATATTCAGAGCAGAGTTAAGAATAAGAGTGCTACCATAACAGGGAAAATAAACCCTGCAACATTCGGGCATTGGTATTCATATGAAGGAATAAGCAAAGAAAATAGTCTAACCAATGGAAATAGCTAATTTTAAAGAGCAATAGGCAGGGAATTCTCTGTATATGTAAAGCTGTCATCCTAGATTTAGTGGCTTAGAAAGAAAAAGGCTGTGCATATATTGCAAATAATAATTGGTATAGAGTTTTGCACTATAGAGTATGTCTGCCTGTATAAAGTTTATTTGCCTGTCTATAATTCTTTCAAAGTGCATAATTGTACTTAGAAGCTAGTGAGTTTCATTAATGTGTTTCTGCAAAGTTCTATAAAGTTTATACTAAGGTCAAATATGAAGGGCTCTGCTTTATTTTATTAATATTCTTTGCAGTGTCTTACTATGCAGCTTATTGCATGCTCTAGCGAAGGAAGGTTTCAATCTGGGAATGTCTTTACAAGAAGAGAACCTGATAGCAAATAAACAAAAATTCCCTTTGTTTCTACTTAGTCTCTTTTTTCTTCTGCGCATTGAACTCATTCTTCATCTTCCGCAGCAGACACACTCTCTCAACAGGAGTCTTTCCCTTAAAACCCTCAATTTCTGAGACAAGTTCTGTGTTGATGTAGAAGTTATGCTTTTTCTCTTCCTCTACAGTTAAAAATATTCTTTCCAGAGAAATGCAGGCTGGGTCTGGGACAAGCGTTCTTCGGAATTGCAGGTTACTCTCTCGGTACTCATGTCCGTAGTACACCGCCGTTGCAGGAGGAAGGGCTGCAAGTCGGGAAAGAGCAGCATACATCATCTCTCCCGTGCCCTCTGTGAAAAGTCCGCACCCCAGGTAGAACAGAGTGTCCCCCACAAAGACTGCTTTTTGCTCGCGCTTTGTGACATCGTGCACAACATACGCAAAGCTATCCTGGGTGTGGCACGGAACGTGCATGCACTCGATCTGCAGAGAGCCCACTTGAATAATATCCCCGTCTTTGCATGTCTTTGTGCAGTATGCCTTCTCAGAGCCTGCATATATTTCAGCCTGCGGAAACCTTCTTTTTATTTCCTTGTTCCCAGACGAGTGGTCCTCGTGGTGGTGCGTGGTGAGAGACACAACTGTAGCCTCTAGTGCAGAATGCCTTTTTGCAGCCTCCTCTATTTTCATTGGATCCACTGGGTCGACAAAGATAAGCTCACTCTGCGGACCAACCACCACGTACATTAGGTTGGTTTCTCTTGCACCAATGGGAACTATCAGCATAACACTGCAAAAGTTTTCTGCTTTCATTACAGAATGAATCACAGAGTTATTGAGATAAAGCAGCTGAGGGGAGAGTGTCGTGTTGTTGAGGTGGAGCCAGACCACGCAGTGTACATTGCAGATATATCTGAGTCGCAGGTGGTTATTAAAGGAAAGTGCATGAAAGTGGTTGCGATTGATGTGCAGAAGAGCATGATAGCAGTTCATTCAGTTGCTGTCACAGTGGAGGTCGCCCGGGCAAAGGCGTCGCTGTTTGTTCTGGGCGCGTGCCCGATGGCAGTGCTTGAGCAGTGCGTTGAGTGCCGCATAGGCGTGGTGGGAAAGAAAGCGGAGATGCGGCTGCGGAGATGTGCGTCTCTTTCACTCGTGCGCCTAGAGGGTGTAAACATGGAAAAGGAGACTCCCGAGTCGCTGGATGAGATGTGCCGGAGCAAGAAAGAGGAGCACCTTCCAGACGAGATGCAGATTCTTTTGGAGGAGGGTGCTGTGAAGAGCAGTATAGTAAAAAATGGATAAATATATAAATAAAGAAAGAACAGAATCTTTATAATAGGGAGGGCTGTTTATGCCCAATCAGAGAGGAATTTAGAAGATGTTTCCTTCATTAGCAGTCCTATTTATCTGTGGTAGTTTTTTAAATTTCAGCGGGTTGTTGAAGATTTTCTTACGGCGATTGGGCTTTCTGGCCTTTTGCAATGCAGGATCCTCTATAGCAGATGCTTCTGAAGAGTTCTGTGCGGTAGAATTAACATATGGAGAGACATCTTTTGCAGGAGTGGATGGAGTAGTAGTGGGAGTTTTTGCAAAAGTAGTGGTAGGTTCAGCAGTAGTAGGTTCACTAGGAGTAGTTGTCTCACTAGAAGTAGTTGTCTCAGTGGGTGTGGTAGGATCACTAGAGGTGATAGCAGGTTCACTGAAGGCAATATTAGTTTCACTAGAAGTAGTTGTCTCTGTGGGTGTGGTAGGTTCTGTAAAAGCAATATTAGGCTCAGTAGGAGTGATATTAGTCTCTGTGAGTGGGGCAGAATCACCAGAAATATTAGGCTCAGTAGGAATGGTTGTCTCTGTAGAGATGTTAGTTTCAGTAGGGGCAGTAGGATTACTAGAAATAGTTGTTTCTGTGGGGGTAGTAGGTTCATTAGAGATGATTGTTTCTGTAGGAGTAGTTGTCTCAGTAAGGATGGCAGGTTCACTAGAGACAATATTCAGCTCAGTAGGAATATTAGTCTCTGTGGGTAGGATAGAATCTGTAGAATCAATATTAGTCTCTGTATGAATGACAGATTCACTAGAAATAGTTGTCTCAGTAGGAGTAGTGGGTTCATTAGAGATAGTTTTTTCTGTAAAGACAATATTAGTCTCAGTAGGAATATTTGTCTCTGTGGGTATGGTAGGATCTGTAGAAGCAATATTAGGCTCAGTAGGAATATTTGTCTCAGTAAGTGTGGTAGGATCTGTAGAAATGATGGCAGATTCACTGGAAATAGTTGTCTCTATAGAAATATTAGGCTCAGTAGGGGTGGTAGGTTCTGTAGAGACAATATTAGTATTAATAGGAATATCTGTATCACTAGAGACAATATTAGTCTCAGTAGGGGTGGTGTGTTCTGTAGAAGTGATGGCAGGTTCGCTAGAAATAGTTGTCTCTGTAGGAGTGATATTAGTCTCAGTGGGAGTGTCTAGACTAGAGGCAAAAGAACTCTTACTGGTGGCTGGTGTCTCGCTAGAAGACTTCTCTTCAGAAATAAGCGCTTCTGTGCGTGGGCTGTTTATCTCTGGCAGTTCTTCTATAGGAGGTGTTTTTTCTATATGCGCTGGATTATCAGAGACAGTGGGACCTTCACTTATAAGAGTCTCTTTAGAGGGGCTTGTGTTTGCTTCAGGCTCTTTTCCACGCGAATCAGAAGGTTCGTTGTGTACTTCAGGCATATTCGAGGCCTCTGTCTTGTTTTCGGGTAGGTCATCAAGAGAAGTGGCTGCTGTGCCAGGAATAGACGGTTCCTGAGGCGGTGGAGTGGGAGTTTCTTCTGCAGTAATTGTCTGCTGTGGGACAGGTGTGCTGGTGTCTATCTGTTCTTCATCTTTTTGGCCGACTGTGCCTGGCTGATATTCTGTGGTCGTGTGTTCTTCAGTGGGGTATTCGCTGAAGACAGATGAAGCACCGCTTCCTTCTGCTCCTGCATGGTCCTGCAGACACTGCTGCAGATCCTTCTCTGCACGCACATTTCTCGCAATCGCCCTGCTTTCTGCCTCTTCCAAGGAAGCAGCGGAGGCCCCGATCATGTCAAGTGTCTGGCTGGCTGTTTTGTATTTCTTGCTGTGCTCAGGGCCATTTGGAGTAATACTGGCACCACTGGCTGTGCTTGTTCTTGTCAGTCCTTCTCTGATCTGGGTAAGGGTTTCATCCAGCTGTGCGCGTATATTAACTGTCTCAGACACTATTTTTTGTATGGCCTTGTCCTTGCTGTCCAGGTCTGCCTCATTTGCTATTCCTGTCTCTTCAATCTCTGCCAGAATATGCTTTATTTCGCTGCTAAGATCCTGCAGTGTCTGTGCATACTGATCTTCCATGGACACCTGCTCACATATTCCTTCCTGCACCAAGGGCCAGTAACTGCAGTGATTTGCTGCATCTTCGTGAAGACGCGCAGCTTCTTCAGAGTACTCAAAGCACTTGCTCTGGGCTGTGCCGTTTGAAGACGCAGATGCATTTGGGTGCAAAGCCTGGTCTACGCTCTTGCACACAGAAGAAAGCACAGTCTGTGCAAGGGAGAGCGAGGACACGCCTGCATCTGAGAGCATGTTTACCTGACACGCACTTTCAAAAGCAACTGTCTGGTTCAGATGCGCATCCACCTTGCGCGTGCTCTGTCCGATGTGCTCCAGTGCCTCGCTAGCCTGGGATGCAGCCACTTCGACTGCTGCCTTCTCCTGCACCAGCATGGCTCTGAGCGGCTCTATACTTTTTTTTGAGTCGCAGCCTTTTTCATCTGGAGAGCCTTTCAGAAGACCTGTGTTTCCTGCGCCAAACCCAGTTTCCTCAAGAAGAGCGTCTATTTTGGCTTGCATATTCCTTCTGCTGCCAAGATGCACGCTTTGTTTCTCTTCATACTCCTCTATAGCTGTTTTAGTCTGTGCTATCTGCTTGAGGATCGCCTGGGTGTCTCTGTTCAGAGCAGACACGTCTTTCTGAAGGGAGCTAATGTGGGTGTGCGCCTCTGCAGTAGTATTCCTTTCCTGGGATATGCGGCTCTCAATTGTAGAATATGTAGATGATAGCTTGGTTGTTTCGTCCTTTAGAGCGCGCAGTGTGTCTTTGAGAGATTCTATCTCTGCAGAGGCGTCTTTTTCTTTCTGTCTGCTGCTATGTATGCGGTCTGCAACTTTTCTCTGTGCAGATGGCTGCAGCAGAAAGTTGTTGGCTGGGTGCAGAGTACTTTGCGCATCTAGCTCTGCTGCGTGCGACAGCTGTATGTCTCCTGCTGCAAGGCTTTTTCTTAGCCAGGCTGCAGCATTGGCCCTAGCTGCATCGGGCATATTGTTAATTGCGCTAATTACTTTGCTGTCAAAGGATTGCATCATGTCTTGCTCCCATGTTCGAGGCGGTGGCGTAGGATCTATCCTTGCAGAAGGTGCTTCTGTGGTCTGCGGAGCCTGCTCTCGCCTGCTTCCACCAGTATTCGCGTGGGATCTGCTGCTGGAGGGGTGCTGGTTCTCGCTGTGCACAGATCCTCGGTGGGAAGAAGGCGTATGTGCAGTGTGTGGTTTGTTTTGCAATGGCTGTCCTCTTTCCTGCTGCACTGGCTGTTCTCTTTCCTGGTGTATATACTGGTCAAATGGACACTTAGTGTCTTTTACGCGCATTCTCTGCTTCGCATTAGCTCTATTGTTAATCGTATTAATATACTGCATAATTCCATTTGACACGTTATCAACAAACTCTATCTCGCTGGCCATTACTGCCATCCCGCTCTTTAAAAAGCCCTGTGCTGCAGGCATATATCTCTTATCTGTTGGGCCTTTTGCAGACAGCAGACTCTCAATGTTTTCTGCCTCTTTTTGAAGATTGCGTTCGAACTCCTG